>NC_068356.1:27274747-27376875 GCF_020536995.1 Dreissena polymorpha | reverse complement strand
TAAAACAAGAGCCCGCCTTGCGGGTGCAGACCGCTCATCTATTTCTTTTTAAAGTTGAAGGACTCTCATTTTCAATCACAAAAAGATGGAGGAGTGGAGTGAAGAGGGGTGTATAGTGTGGGGGGTTGTGACATTTTACTTATCTTCCAAAAAAGCGAAAAAAAAAAAAAAAAAAAAAAAATCTTGGGGGGTTGGGGGGGTCGGGGGTGGTTGGGGGGCGTTTTGGGGGGGGTGGGGGTAGGGGGAGGGGTGGGGGGGGTTTGAGTGCGATGGTTGGAACGGTATTTCAAACATACCATTTTTTAAAAAAAAATGGGGGGGTATAGTGTGAGGGTGTGGTGGTAATTGTTGAGATGATCTTAAAAAAAAAAAAAAAAAAAAAAAAAAAAATTAGGGGGGGGGGGGGGTGGTGGGGTGGGGGTGGGGGGGGGGGGGTATAGTGTGAGGGTGTGGTGGTCATTTGTGAGATGATCTTAAAAAAAAAAAAAAAAAAAAAAAAAAATAGGGGGGGGGAGGGGGGGGGTGATGGGAGTGGTAGGGGAGGCACGGGGAGGTTTGGGTGGAGTCTATTGTGGTATGTCCAGGTAAGAGTAGTTTTCATCAAAGTATCAATCAAATCTAATCATAAATAAGAAGTTATGGCAATTTTAGCAAAATTTAATAATTTGACCTTGAGAGTCAAGGTCATTCAAAGGTCCAAGTAAAATTAAGTTGCCAGGTACAGTAACCTCATGATAGCATGTAAGTATTTGAAGTTTGAAAGCAATAGCCTTGATACTTAAGAAGTAAAAGTGGATCGAAACACAAAATTTAACCATATATTAAAAGTCTAAGTCAAAAAAGGGCTAATTCCGTAACAATGACAACCAGAGTTTATGCAACTTGTCCTTTTACTGTACCCTTATGATAGTTTGTGAGTTTTCCAAGTATGAAAGCAATATCTAAATTTACTTTAGGGGTAAAGTGGACCAAAACATAAATCTTAACCAAATTTTCAATTTTCTAAGTATAAAGGGCCCATAATTCCGTCAATGCCAGTCAGAGTTACATAACTTTGCCTGCACGGTCCCCTTATGATAGTTCATAAATCTTGCAAGTATGAAAGCAATAGCTTTGATACTGTAGGAATAAAGTGGACCTAAACACAAAACTTAATCAATTTTCATTTTCTAAGTATAAAAAGGGCACATAATTCTGTCAAAAATGCCAGTCAGAGTTACATTACTTTGGCCTGCACAGTCCCCTATGATAGTTAGTAAGTGTTGCCAAGTATGAAAGCAATAGCTTTAAATGCTTAAGGAATAAAATGGACCTAAACACAAAAACTTACCAAAAATTGTCAATTTCTAAGTGCTAAAAAGGGGCACATAATTCTGTCAAAAGGCATGCCAGAGTTATCTAAATTTGCCTGCCCAGTCCCCTCATGATAGTAAGTAAGTGTACCAAGTTTGAATGCAATAGCATTGATACTTACTGAGAAAAGTGGAACTAAACGCAAAACTTAAACCAAAATTTTCAATTTTTTAAGTATAAAAAGGGCACATAATTCTGTCAAAATGCACGCCAGAGTTATCTAACTTTGCCTGCCCGTCCTCATGATAGTAAGTAAGTGTACCAAGTTTGAATGCAATAGCATTGATACTTTCTGAGAAAGTGGACCTAAACGCAAAACGTAACCGGAACGCGACGCCAACGCCAACTCCAACGACAACGCCACCAATTCCAACGCCGACGCCAAGGTGATGACAATAGCTCATAATTTTTTTTCAAAAATAGATGAGCTAAATTGTTTTATATTATTAAAACCAAGTTGCTTGTTTACTGGTGTTTTTAATCAGATTTCCCTTCATATACACTAATACTATTTAAAACCAATACATACTATGGTGAGTCATCTGTAGAGGCAATGCGACCAACAACTGAGCTCACGTTTGCCTTTTCATCGATTGGAAAATAAACCTGTTGCTGTGTTGTACACAAATTTTGGAGGGAAGCTGTCGCGGATAATTATGATCCTTATATCAGCGTTCACACAACGTGCAGGGATGCCATTGTCACAGGCCTGCAGAGTGAGCTGTAAAACAACAATAAAATAATTAATGCATGACTGTGTGTCAAGTATCCTTCCAGATTAGCCTGTGCAGTCAACGCAGGCTAACCAGGGAGAGCCCTTTCCGCCTAAACTGGATTTTTGCTAAGAAGATACTTCCTTTAAACAAAAAATACCATAAAAAGCATGAATTAAGTTAAGTTATTAAGGAATAATGTTAACCATACCAGGAAGTCGGTGATGTTTGTGTTGAGGACAGTCTGGGTGAGGTAGATCTGGCCAGTCTTATCATCTATCTGAAAGTAGTTTGAGGCCCCAGACTGGAGGGCGCGGTTCACTCGCTCACCCACAATGCCGTATGTGATTTCATCCTAGAAACAGGTGCATATACACACTATTGGAATACTATCATACACAATAACACTTTAAGATAAGAGATAGAGACTTCTTTGTGATAAGGTTTGTCACTTAATAAAAGAACCAAGCACATTTAGTTCTACAAGTCAAACAATATGAAATATCTAAAGACTTTTATCAAATTCTAATCAAGTATTCATTGTCACCAGATGATTGAGCTAAGTGGAAATAATTGCTGCATTGCGAATATTAAGTTTGGACATCTTTTTTTAGGTGACACTACACTTACATTGTCTGTTCTGTCTGTTGCCTGCACCTGGGTACCTGGCCGTGTGAAGGGTGGGTGGTCCTCACGCATCGGAACATCGTTGGAAGTAAAGGTCACTGCGGGGGTCCCTGGTTACGCAAAACCTCAATCAGCACAGTCTTGAAGGCAGTGTTACGCTCACGACCGGCCTGGTAAGCCTTGATTGTCATCTGAAGTAAAAATATAACACCATAAAAAGTGTTCTTTCAAAAAGCCATAAATGCATAGTACATCTTTTTTTAATTAAATAACCTCAACAAACTGGTAACTGACCACGAAAAAGATTGTTTTTGTTATGATCTCCCAAAGTATTTTAATTTAAAAATAGACAAGAGAATCTAAAATTTGAAAAATATGCTAAACATACCTCAAATCGAGTCATGTTTCTGAATCCAGTCTTGAGATTGTTCTGTATGTAGAGGTCCAGTGAGGTTCGTGACGCTCGGCGAATATTGAAGTAATATGCACCCAAAGAAGTTCCGATCAATTCAAAGACCAGAGACTCATTTGCCTGTTACAACGTTAACAAAATATAACTTTTATGTAAAAGTCACATATACAAATTGACAATTTTCAATATCAGACCCTTGATCACACTTTTAAAAATTGTTGTACTTGTACTCAACAGCAATGTGCAAAGTAGTAGTAAACAAAGAAAACCAGCAATTGAGTGTAATTATTGTAAAATCTTCAACAAGAGCTGTCATGACATATGCCCCCTATAAACGCTTTGATAGAAGTTATAGCATTTTTCGAAACCTAAACGCAGATTTCAAAACCTAAACGCGGACCCCAAGTTCAAAGTCACAGGGATCAAAATTTGTGTGCGTATGGAAAGGCCTTGTCCATATAAACATGCATAGCAAATACGAAGGTTATATCTCAATAAACATAGAAGTTATGAGCATTTTTTGAAACCCTAAATGCAGATTTCGAAACCTTAACGCGAACCCTCAGTTCAATGTCAAGGTCACAGGGGTAAAAAAAAGTGTGCGTATGGAAAGGCCTTGTCCATTTACACATGCTTACCAAATATGAAGGTTATGTCCAAAGGGACATAGAAGTTATGAGCATTTTTCGAAACCTAAACGCAAAGTGTGACAGAAAGACGGACAGATGGACAGACAGACGGACAGTCCAATCACTATATGCCCCCTTTTCTTCGAAAGGGGCATAAAAAGGTTCATGTTAAAAAAATAAAAACCAAGGCATGAGGGATGGTTTACCATTAAATCTGCATCAGAAGCATCTATTCTCTGGTTAATGGTTGTCAAGTTTGTGTTGACAGCCATTGTTTCTAGGATAGTGAGGCTCAAAGCTGTCGGTGGCACAAACACTGTGGGGGCTATCACGCGTGACACTGATGATCACAGTCGACTGAGCGGTTTTTGCCAATGGTACAAAATTATCTGATGCCGTTACAGTGATCTGGAAAAAAGATTAACAAATACTACAATTAAATGATCATGAATCCAGTTCCATCAAAAAAATCTATTATCTGAGAAGAAAGATTGATGAGAAGACAACACCACTCTTTAAATCATGCATTCTATGTATTTTTATTTGCATTCAAGAGTATTTTCTAACCAGCATCATTCATCAAACACAGAATGCATTTCAATTCTTAGGGGAATGAAATTTTTGAAAACGCCAATTCCTGCTTTACAGACGTTGGTTTATTCAATAACAAGGGACAAAATTGTCACAAAACCAGGTTTTCATTGTGAAAAAAAAAATCTGATAAAGGGAGAAAACTCAAACTGAACTTTTGAATGAACAAACAAAATTACCCCCCTTTGTAAGTTTGTTTTAAAAAAAATAATATTTTTAGTCGTGGCGACCTTGACATTGGAGATATTGACGTGATTCTTTCGTGCGACACACCGTCCCATGATGGTGAACAAATGTGCCAAATGATTTAAAATCTCACAATGAATGACATAGTTATGGCCAGGACAAGCTCATTTATGGCCATTTTTTACCTTTGAACTCAAAGTGTGACCTTGACCTTGGAGATATCGACGTAATTATTTCGCCCGACACACCGTCCAATGATGGTGAACAAATGTGCCAAATGATTTTAAAATCTGACGATGAACGACATAGTTATGGCCCGGACAAGCTTGTTCCGCCCGCCCGCCAGCCAGCCCGCCAGCCCGCCCGCATTTGCCAATCTAATAAGCAGTTTTTTTCCTTCGGAAAACCTGGTTAAAAATCTTTCTTCCTAAATTGTACTCTATCACATCAGCTCAATTTCTGCAGTAATTAGAATATATATTTTTTATTTTGAAAACAATTAACAAACTGGCTTTTAACATACACTGTATTGTCTGCGCTGTTGTGGATCCGTCAACAGATTTCCTTTCAGGTATACGATTCCAGAAATAGGGTCCACATCAAAGTAGGTCACATCTTGGCCAGATGAAGAGTACGTTATTCTGTCCTGGACACCAAAAAAACATCCGACATTTACAAGAACGAAAAAGACAAAATTGATAAACACTACCTTATGAGGAAGGTATGAAAACATTTCATATAAAATTATAATTATAAATACTGAACAATATATGCATTGCTCATTCAAATCACTGCATGATTGTATCAAATCAGACATACTTCAAAATGGTGCAAATGGTTAGAAGCGTTAATTTAAAACTAAATAAATGGAAAATACTCCATAAAACTATTATTTTCACAATTTACTGAAAAATAAACTATAAACTGAAAATAAATCAGCTAATAAAATCTAGCATACCAGAACATCCCTGTCAGTTGCTGTGACTTGACCAATGGAGGTGTACACTCCTGTGGTTTCATCAATGTTGAGGAGGTAGTTTCCTGCATTAGAAAACACTGGTCCAAACTGGTTCCTATCCACGTTCACTACCACTGTCGCCAATACTTGTCGCTCTGGGTAGCGGGAGTCATAGGCCGCCACAGATATCTGCAAACAAGTAGCAGACTTAGAGCATATTCAAAATGATTTCCTTCCTATATCATGACCTAGGCGGGTCATTGTGACTTGCACCAGTACTTCTAGATGTTTATTATGAACAACAATGTACGGGTATACAAGATATACTACCAGGAAGGCAAGATAAATTGTACATGGAATTCGATAAGAAAAGTATTAAGCCTATCAAAGAGGCATAACAGAATTGCTAATAACGCTTAAATAATGCTTTATTTGTAGATGTGTCATTATACATTTAAAAGCATGCGGTCAAATGGGCTCACTTACATTGTACTGGAAGACATTCCTCTGTGACATGTTGAAGGACTTTGCAGAGATGATTGTGCCATCGTCCAGGAGAGTAAAGTAACCACTGCCTCCACTAGTGATTCCATTCAGTTGGTACATAATAGACCCCTGCAGATGAAATTAAGCTTTACAGTCATGCATAAATTCAGTAAAATCACAAACAACACCACTATCTTTAAATGATATTTTTATTGACTTAACTATCATTCATGCCTTAATGCTGCTTAAAAATATGCATGCAAAATCTGAATGAAAAGGCCTTAAAGTCAGCATCCAATAACAAAAGTTAATTGTTTATCATGGAAAGCGCAGGCTTATCTGGGATGACACTTTACGCACATGCATTAATCCCATTTTTTCCACAATAAGGTTCATGTGACAATGGGCTTACTTGCTGATCATCCACCTGGTCCTGGTCACGGGCTGCCACTCGAGCTACACTGAGACCAATGTTCATGTTCTCGTTAATGGTGGCCAAGATCAGGTTGCCTACACCATTGGTGATTGTGGGAAGGAAGTCGTCATAATTGACATTAATGGTGATTATGCCTTGGCCAGTTTTCTCAGGTATACGCATATCTCTGGCAGTGACAACAGTCTGTGGAATGAATGAAATACAGCTTGATTTTATGTTTTACATATGTTTTACATGAATGTATTATCATTCAGACAATTTTCAACAAATTGAACATTACTATTAGATTTTTACTCAAAAAAGTTTTATTTAAATCTAAACAATCACACCAAGCTTATCAAGCAGATATACAATTTTTATATATTCAATTAATTCATATATTGTAATATTTTTCTATTCTAGCAGAGAAATGTTTGTACAATCCTCTATGAAACCCTACCTTAAATACCCACAAGATAAGTTTAAGCATTAAACTTATTTAAGTTGATTGCAAATTATTTTCTACGTACGGTAAATGTTCGTGTCATGTTATTGCGCAGCCTGTTGCCATCGGATAGCCATATTCCACCATCGTAGTTGTCCATGTAGAAAATTTCTGGTACTCCTGCACCCGAGATTTCATACTGTAGTAAGTCCTGAAATGAAACAAAGTGTAATATTAACTGCTTCAAATACAGAATGTTGCTTAATTGTTCTGAAAGGGGTTTTCATCTCCCCATCTTTTCATATAAGTTAAAAAATATACATCTTGTTTTGTCCTGTACTAGATTCCTTATTAAAACCTTCTTCATTGAAACATACCTGAATTATAGCCTAGCTATGGTTTTGTGACATACAAATGTACAGACAAACTAATAGATAAATGTGTCCACTTTTTTGGTCCTCTGCGCTTACCCCATCATTATCAAAGTTGTTTCCATTGTTGACCTGATGGACAACCTTGGCAGCATCATGGTAGTCAAAGATCGTCACCGTAGCAGACTGCACAGTGGGTGCAAAGATATTGCGAATCACATTGACAACAAAGTTGACAAACACTTTCTTGTCCGGGAAATTTGAATCATAGGCTTGAATCCTCAGCTGTAGATGAAATAAAGATAAGACTTAAACAATACAAACAATAGTAATTAAAGCAATTTGTATAAAGATGGTCTTGTACAAAATACAGAATGCAAGGTATACAGTAATCCTGTTGATTACTTGTTTCATTCAACAATCAGAATTGCGAATTGTATACACAATAATCATAATCAGGAACTAGCTTATACAATTATCATACCACATATTGTGTTGTAGGATACGTCCGGACACTTTTCCTCAGGACAACCTTTGCCCTTCCATTCTCATTGGTGACATTAAAGAAGTCTGGTGCATCAAGGTTGCCTACGATACTGTACACCATAAAACCCTGAAATTACAATTATTTGGCTGCATAAACAGAGCATTGAAGACTACAGTATTTATCCTGACTAGCAATACTAACTCTGGAGCGGTTCACATTGAAAAAGTGTTAAGTCTGATAACTGCATATCCTGCTACCTGCATGGAGGCTATCAACATGTTTAGACAGATTGTTGTTGGATTGGAACACATTTCAAGGCACTTACACTGAAAGAGTCCACATCAGTGGCCCTGATCTCTGTATTCTGTGGGGCCACCTCTGTCCCAACCCCAATAGTCTCTAGGATGGTTGTTGTATAGTCTGCAGCATTGAAAGTTGGTGGATTGTCAAATGTGATATCAATTGTAACCGTGGCAATGGCACTCTTCTTCAGAGGGGAGGGAATAGAGTCTTCAGCAACAACTTGGAACTGGAACAAAAACAAACAAATGTGCTCAGAAACTGTTAAGTAGTAACTAGAAATTTAATTAATTTTCCAATAAAATCTTATAATAACATTTACAAGTATAACAACAAACATTAGTTAGTTTTTTGTGGTTCTTGTTTTTCATGTTTTTTCTATACACAACTGAAGGCATGTACAAAATGTGTAATTCTGTGTAGTCAAGTAAATACCTCATAACGATTGTTCACGTTTGCATCATCCAACACGCGGAGAAGAGATATCTCGCCAGTCAAAGTATTGAGGTAGAAAGTTCGGTCGTCATTTGCATCCCAGTTATTTCCCTTCCTATATGTAACAGTATCCTGAAACAAATAATTATTTGATATATAATGTGAAGTTTTGTGAAGAAAGAGAAACTTCTGATTATTTTTATTACAAACCTAAAAACTGAATAATTTTAATCATGATGAAAACTTTTTTTGTATCGGTACCTTTAAAAGCATTTATACCATTAAACTATGATGTGCTAATAGCAATTATTTAAAGAAGAGTTCTACCACATCATCATCTGTGGCGTTGATATTGAGGATGATTGATCCAAGACGGCGGGTCTCGTCAATCACTCGTCTGTAGGCGTTACCGTCAGGGTCAATGAAGCGAGGCGTGCTGGGATTCCTATCAACATTGATGGTTACTGTGGCAGTGGCAACATCGTTGGGGTAGAAACTATCATAAGCTATGATTTCAAACTGAAACATGAAGTAAAAAAGTTGGCTTACACAAGTTCGCAGTAAGTATATCTGTCTGCTAAAAGTAAAATAGAGATTTATACAAAATTAAAAGGTGTAAAATATAGGCATAACAAATTCATATTAATGGAACCATCTTGATTTAAGTAATAATATATTAAAAGAAAAGTTTAAACTAATATCACAGTTTAAAACATTGTTAAATGACAGCAAATTATAATTTGCCTTATAGATATGCAGATTAATTGTATGAATATGATTTTCCTTCTACAAACAACAACCGCCGTCTCCTCACATTGTATCTCTGTGCGTACAGCCCATCCTGACTCAAGTCCTTAATCAAGGTTACTGTGCCATTGTTAGCAGCAATTCTGAAGAAGGAGTTGGCTGACTCGAAATTGCCTGTCTTTCCATACATAATGACTCCCTGAAAAAATACAGAATGCTTAAATATTACAAAAATTATACCTTTTTATTCTTTATTTTTTTCCTTAAAAAAATAAGTATAATGAGTACTTTAATAGAAAACAACTTGGTGTATTCTAAGCAATGATTTTTTTTGTAATAAAATATGTCTTCCCATACATAATAACTCCTTTTAAGTAATATATATGTATAACATGCTAAAATAGAATAACAATATACACATGTAGCATCATCCTAGTTAATGACTACTTTATATTTGTTAATATAATCAATTATATGCACAATCATAGATGTAAAAATAATGCACCTTATAATTAATAATATGAATTGTACCATAAAACAAATGTAGGAATTTATTTGTGGACCATACATGTATATAGCCTAGATGCCGAGGATAATCTTTTCTCATAACAGTTCTGAAAATAAAGTACCAAAGGTCTCTCCCTATGGGTCTAAGTGAATATTGCCCTTTTGAATGAGTTTAAATATTGACAGTCAAACAGTGATGTCTTTCAGAAACATATTTTGTGTGTTATAAAGCCTTTTTTTTACTGTGAATAAATATACAAAGAAGAAGTAACAAGTGACCAGTACTTACTCTCAAGTCTCCATCATTAGCAGATGTCTGAACAACAAATGAGCCCGAAAGAGCATTCCTTGTTGGATTGGCAAAGTATGGCAGTGACTGGAATCTAGGAGACTGAAGGTTTCGTCTGATTGTTATAGTAACTGTTGCCTGGTCACACTTCCTGAATGCTGCACGATTGTCACAAACTTGCACTTGCACCTGTTTAAGATGAATGGAAATATATGTTTTTAAATTCCCATGCATTGTCCCTTTTATAATCTTTTCAATGCTACCACACTTGCGACTTTATATATCAAAGTCAAACACAAACTTTCACACATGCATAATAATATCACCCCATTGGTGGAAAAAAGGTACCATGTGCCTTCTTATTTCAATGTCACATGGTACTTTTTTGCACCAATAGGGCAATATATACACAGTTGTTTTCAAATTCTTGATAAAGCAACATTTCAAACTAAAAATTGAAATAAAAATGATAATTACGTAGCTTTTAGTACGATTATATAATGGCATTTAAAATGTGATCATAAGAACATTAAGTAAGAACTGATCGCCAAAGCTTGGCCAGCAGGTCAAATCAATCTCCACCTCATAGATAACAGGACAAATTAAGGTAATAAAGTAAGTCTCTTCTTAGCAAAAATCCAGTTTTGGTGGAAAGTGTCGTCCCTGATTAGCCAGTGCAAACTGCACAGGCTAATCTGGGACGACACTTTATGCACATGCAATAAGCTCTTACAGAGTTGCTTGTCTGGGTCCCGAGCGTGAGCAGCTTACGCAGAGTGATGTCACCAGTCTGCTGGTTGATGAAGTAGTACTCCAAACTGGCCGCGTCCAAGATGGACCAACTCAGAACGTCCTGAACAGGCAAACACAACCATAGCTTAAGTTTTGAATGAGCACATGATTTATCTGAGGGTAGACTACCAATTAAGGCTATATGTTGTTTCGTTAGTAAAAAAAATTGTACTAATGCAAGAGTTTAAAGATACAGTATTAAAACAACACATGATTTATCATCTAATGCAGACATATAAATCATTAAAATTAAGAGTTGATAATAAACATATTGTTTACAAGTCTTTTTCCAACTAAAGTGCCTCTTATATTATTTTGAATCTGAGATTTTACAAGATTGCCTACACAAAGCACATTTAAAAGTATCGTCATACCCTTGGATCAGTGTCAGTAGCGTTCACACGTATGATGACCTCCCCTAGGCCATGCGTGTCCCAGATTGTGGTGCTGAGACCGGCTAGATTCAAGATGGTCGGCTTGCCTGGGTTCCTGTTAGGAACCAGCTTGAGGATATCTTCATCATAGTTATCCGGATATTCAGAGTCCCATACTCGGAACACAAGCTGAAAACATTACACAGGAGTGGTACATACGGGGCATACATTTCAAAATAATAAATACATTGAATACATGTGTGCTAAAGTTGTACATATTTCATAGACATTTATGGACAAACAATACAACAGGTGAAATTAAAACCAAAACAATTGTAAACTTACACTGTATTCTGCCTGTTGGTCATTGAGTATATCAGCCCCTTGTCGCACTCTGACGTACGCAGTTTCATTCACAACATCAAACATGAAGAATGATGGGGCCGCCCCTTCTCCCACGAGCCCAAATTCCATTTTCCCCTGAAAATGCAGAGAAATATGTACTATACACTTCATTGTATATTTCATGAGCATTTGTAGGATCAAGAAGTATATAAACAAAGTAAGTATACTATAAATGTGTCTCATTTAAAATTCATTTAGCATTACAACATACAAACACTCTCTGTTTTATATATGCATTTGTTCAATAATAATTATTATTAATGCTTTTTTTTACAACACAAGCAAAGAGAGTTCAAACCTTTTTGTCATTGTCATTAGCTGTCACATTGTAAATGATTCCATCAGCAAACGTTCTGTTTTCAGCAATGCTGAATGTAGCTGGGATGCTGATGAAGAATGGAGGGCGGGAGTCGCGTTCCACCGTTATACGAATTTCCGCGGTGTCAAATTTAGGAGGGTCCCTCTGATCAGAAGCGCGAATTTGCAACTGCAGCAGAGCGGAGCATATTTTTAATATATTTTTGTTGATGTTATTATTATTGTTATTATTATAATCAGTATCATACATATTCTAAGCACGTTAAAATCATTAACAGTACAAGAGACAATTGACTTTGGCCTTGACAATTTGACATATTTTATGTGTATGTTTCTGTATACTAACATGGACAACATTACCCAAGATAACATGAGGCAAAGCCACTATCTTTAATTAAAGTAATTTAAAAATGTATCATAAACTATTTTAACATTATATAGGTAAGATGTCAAATTGTAAGCATTTAACTAACCGCAATTCATAAGGTTACCGCACAAACTCTCGACAACTTTAGACTGTCACATTTATGTAATTCCCATTGGTAACATACAACCATAATTATGTAACATATTTAAGAGAGAAATGCATATGTTTGCTCTGTACAATATCTAGTATTATTGCAAAGGGAAAAAGATTACACAGATGAGACATACCACGTAGGTGTTGATTAAATCACCCTCCAGATTTCCAACCACATAGAGAACACCGGTGTTGGAAACCAGGAAAAACTTGCCAACATGGTCACCCGAAATTATGGAATAAACAACGCTGTCCTGTAGAAAAATGAAAACAAAAACATGCTCTTATTATTGTCATAATGTGAAATGAAGACAGGGATCATTTCATCAACTAAGCAAGAATTATTTGTGCACAGTCATTTACTTTACATTGTAATGTGTTATGCTTTTATGTCGCACTGAATCAAAATATTATTAAACAATATTTGACATAACAGTGTCAGTATAAGCATAATGATTTTACAAACACAGCTCTAGACAAATTAAATCATTCAATCATACTAAATATTGCAAACAGATGTTGGTTTTTTTTTCATCATAACTTTGATTACTATTACAAATTTGAACTGATCAATAAACGATAATAGGTAAATAATGTATAAAATGCTCCAGTTATATATTCAAATCCATATAGTACATGAATATCAACAAAATTTGAGCTGCACTATATGCAAAACTGGGATTAATTCATATGTGTAAAGTGTTGTCCCAGATTAGCCTATGCAGTACGCACAGGCTAATCAGGGACAAAACTTTCCGCTTTTATCGTGTGTTGTTTTTTTTGAAGTTAGTCTCTTCTTAGCAAAAATCCAATTTAGGCCAAAAGCGTTGAGAAAGTCTTTTCTTAGCAAAAATCGAGTTAAGGCAAAAAGCGTTTTACCCCATCCAGATCTGTAGCAAGAACAGTGGTAGCATTAACAGGCTGAATGTCCTTCTCTGATATTTTGGCTGCATACACATCCTGGGTGAACACTGGTGGGTTCTGGTTACGCAGGATGTTAATGGTCACGGTGGCTGAGGCAGTCTGGGTAATTTGAAGCTCCGTCCTGGTTGCTATGGCAACGATCTTTAGAGACAAATGAAGAGGCATTACCTCAACTGTTACTTAAATATGTTTATATTCTTTTAATTTATTTTCCCAAACATTTAAAAGTTTTAAAAACTCACGTCAGAAGTACCATGTCAGGAATGAAAGTGCATTAATATTTTTTATAAAATGTTAGACGAGACCAGATAATGTAAAAATTAAAAATTTTGCTATTTATAATTTTTGTAATAAGACTATAATCAGGTCAATGAATATGGATACTAAATACTAAGAAAACATGGTAAAATGCATGACTTACTATAAAAGCTGGCCGTTCCCTTATTGGATCAGTGGTCAGGTTCTTGGTCAAAACAACATCACCATTGGCCTCGATACGGAAGAACAAGTTCCCATCCGCTCCTGGTTGCAGACTGTATCCAGACTTAAAGCAACAAAGGATTATTGTATTTAATTTACAAGCAAAATAATTGCTTTTTATTCAATTTGGATACTGAATGTCTAACCTAACATAATCCAGTATCAGGATATTTTGATATCCTAATATTCATTGACTTCTACAAAATTTAGTGCAATATTTAAAGAAATTCAGTGCAAAAACTTTCTTACAGATTGCTTCAATTTATATTAAAGATTGTGTGTTTTTATTTCACTTGACTATGAATAAGATTCCTTACTGCGCCTGGGAATGCCCGAGTGTTGACAATAGTGGTTCCTACAGGGGTGCTTTCAGGAATGGTCCTACTGTAGTCTTGCTGCCCGAATGCGAGTGTTCCATTGACACGGTTGACCAGAATAGTCACTTGGATGGATGAAGATCGCTGAGGCTCTCCCTTGTCACGGACAAAGGCCGTCAGCTAAACAAGAACACGTTATCATCATGACAAGCAGATTTTTTTTCAACAATATAATATAAAATACAACTGTTTAAGTTAATGATTATGCTACAATAACCTTCAATTAAAAGCAGGTGGTCATAAAGAACATGGTTATTAAATATATGATAAATGATAAATGTATTAATACTGTGAATAAATGCAAAGTTTAAAACTGCGTAACATCATACCTCAAGGACATCAGTGGGGTTGACTATAATTGCGTTACGCACAGACTTTGTGAGTGACAAGGCTCCAGTTATACGATCCAGATAGAAATAGCTTGCATCTCCAGATCCTGGTGTTCGGTCGTTGATCGAAAACTCAAACTCGTTGTTTGGAGGCTGAAATGATGGGCAATTTTGTATTGCTCATTTCAGTAATTGTTATAATGCTCTTCATTTTACCATTCAAATATTTACCTGCTGAAGTTGTTGGATCAATTAAGAAAACAAAATACATACCGGTAGTTGACTTCAGTAAGAGCTTCTGCTAATAATGTTTTATTGGTTCAGGGCTTCTGATGTTACAATATTTAATTCATATCAATACTGACTGTCATTTTCAATACAAATCATTACTCACCAGTAAATCAGCATCAGTAGCGTTTAGGACAACAATGGTGGTTCCTGTTGCCATGCTTTCCTCTATTGTGCGGTCGATATTCTGGTTGTTGTTGGCAAACTGTGGATTCCTGAAGTTTTTGTTGACAAAAAGCTCCAATACCACAATATCAGACAGTCGTGGAGTGCCCCCATCTTGTACTTGAAGCATTATCTATAAAAAATAAAACAAAACATTTTCATAGCTTTGTCATAAATGAACAAACATTTCAGTATTGCTGATGAAATAGTATTTAGTGTGACAAGAAAAATGGGATTTCCTCAAGATACAAATTCACAACTAATTTTTAACATATATCACTGATAAAACTTGTGTACCCCAAGCTTACATTGAATCGTATTTTAGTTTCCGTTGTAAGATTGGCACCTGGTCTCAAGGTCACCTGACCGTTGCTGTTGACAGCAAAGAGGCGCATGGCATCATCATCTCCAACAATACTGTAGCTCAGTGTATTAAATGGCGCCTAAAACAGAAAAAAAAGTTTGATGATTGACATTTTCAAACATTTATTAACATAGCTACAGTATGTTTTTGTTTGCTCAGTTAAAGTATTTGCTGTGAGAACTATTCCCAAATGTCAAGTAAATAGGCTGAATGTAGGCCCAGTTGAGCTAATCAAGGAAATACAAAAAATGATGACATAATGAAGTCTTTCATAAAGTAAGACAGAAAGAGAATGAAAAATAAACATACGATATTATCATTATCAGTGGCTGTTGTTGGGTAGATAAGAGCTCCTCCAACTAAGTCCATGTTGACACTGGTGGCATACTTTCCGCTGATAAGATTGGCAAAGAATGGTGCCGTATTCCGGGTAACTGTCACAGTGACAATGGCTGGGTCAGGTACAACATTGGATGGGACACCATTGTCCTTTGCATTGATGTACACCTGAAAAATAAAGACGTGAATAATGAAGAATAGCCATAAAATACCAAAGGGAAAATGTGCTGGATGAAATCAATAGCAAAAAGAAAACAGACTTTGTCACAATAATGACAAAAAATGTTGTACGTTGAGAAATGTAGGAGAACACCTGTGGACAAGTTTGTGTCTACGGTCAAATAGACAACCAGACTTGTATGGTAATTCCAGTATCGTCATAGTGAGGGTATGAAAACCAACATATAACTGTATATACAAAATGGGCAATAGAACATCTTCTGTAGAAAAAAAACAAAAACATACCTGCACATTGAACTGGGTGGCATTATTGGGGAAGCCCATCATTGACCTCTGCAGACTGAGACGACCCTTGTCCCCTGTAGGGCTGGCCAAGGTCGACACGGCAAAGTAGGACTGCACGTCTGGGGTGTTACGAGCTGCATCTAATGAGTAGGTGAGGTCTCTATTTGGTGACTGAAAAGGCAGAAACAATACAGAAACATGTATTGAAAATAGTTTTGAGCTTAATATATTCGCAGAGATTTGAACATGGTTATAAATCAACTCTAGGAATAAACACTTTTTTAAGATGCATGTTTTATACATTTTTTCCGACATGATTTTGTCTGTCATTATGTCAATGTCTAAACAATTTGAAAACATCAGGGAAGCTATCTTACAGTATCATCCAGGTCAATTGCAGTGACCATCTGAATCTCCAGACCGAGCTCCTGTGTCTCCAGAATGGACTTGCTGTAGAACCGGCTCCCTGTTTCAAACCGGGGACCGTTCTGGTTACGAAGGATGTTCAGCTGCAGCAATCCCACAGAGCTCAGGGAAGGGTTACCCAGATCATAAATCTGGACTCTCAGCTGCAAATGAGATTTACATTCAAATCTATTGATTCTTTACAACACTTTACAAGTCAAATAAATAGGAAGGCATACATGTTATTATATTCAAATAATAACCTAAAATATAACCAAAACTTGCTGCAGTTGACATGTGTCTAAAGCATTTTCACTTATACAAAGCAATTAAGCAAAAGTAAAAGCCCATATGTGAATATCGTATGTCTAACTATGGTCCTCATAAATAATAACAAAATTAAGTAAAACTATATTAGAAACACATTTCCTTTAACATCAACTAATCAAAATTATTATATATTATTACAGACTCTTAATAAACACTGTTTATGTAAATTTGGCGTGAATTTCCCAAATATTCATACACCAATAATAGGCAGAAAAATGCTATTAAATTCTTAAAATATAATATAGACTGAAAACCTGTACACTTAAGGGAGATTCTTCAAAATTAATCACTACTTTGTATGTAATGATAATGCCAGCATACCACCAGTTTGTAGAATGTCTTGTCAGTATCAAGTGGAGTGATCAGGAACACGTTACCAGCCTCGTCCACACGCAGGAAAGTGGTAGCCATGTCGTCTCCAATAGCTCGGAACCTAAACGTCCCAAAGGGATTCTGAAATAAATATTGGCCATTAGATAAAAACACGTTGTTAACTTTCAAAATAGAACTATGTGTACAAATAAATAAAAAATACATTTACAAGTTGTTTCTTCTCCAATCTATATGAATCAATGTGAATTAATTAAACATTGATTGAATTCAAAAACGCTGCATTGAAAGAACATTTTTAATTATATGTGCCATTAACTGATGAACAATTATGTTCAAAAAGTATAGAACTACTAACCACTGTGTCATTGTCTCGCCCTTGGAAGGAGTAGATGGGATTAACGTTTGAGATGGTTCTGGTCTGTGGCACTTCTATAATTGCAGTGGGTCCAATTATTTCTGGCGTAAAGCGGTTGCGATCAACCGTTAGGGTGAAAGTTCCTGGCGTGCACAGTGGCTGTGGTAGCCCTTTGTCACATGCTTGAATTCCGAACTGTAAACAGGGACAATTATATGAGCTGCACTCTGTGAAAAGGGGGTTAAATGCATGCGCATAAAGTATTGTCTCAGATTAGCCTGTGCAGTCTGCACAGGCTAATCAGAAACACTTTCCGCTGTTAGAAAGTCTCTTCTCTGAAAAAATCCAGTTTAGGCGGAAAATGTCATCCGTGATTAGCCTGTGCGGACTGCACAAGCTAATCTGGGACGACACTTTAGGCATATGCATTAAACCCCTTTTTCACGGAGCACAGCTTATATTTTCAAAGATAAAATATGTAATCGGTGTACCGCGGTGACAGGCCTGGATATTTTATGTTCTGAAAACAACAAAGAATCACACTGTTTTCATCCAAACTGCCCAAATGTTAGGAAATATACTTGAAAGTTATAATAACCACCAAATTGAAATTAAAAATATGATAATTTTCATTTACAATATAATTGCATATTTTATCAATTATCTATGTTTAAAAGATTTGTCCAATCTGCAGGAACTTACCACATAGGTGGTCTGAGTTAACCCGATCTGGCTTGTTGTAAGATAGACCTCTCCTGTTGAGGGTTTTACGTTGAAATACTCAGTGAAGTTGCGAATTGAATACACAACCTCTGTGTGGGGCACCTGAAATATTAATAAATATACAATATTAAAACTGATATATAAACAAAATCAATATAACCAGGTGCAACCTACTTCTATAAACTCCAATAATTTTATAAAAAATTAAAAAAATTCAGATTACTTAAGATTTAATTCCTGAACATGCAAGATGGAATGCTTAAGACAAAATCAGAAAGTCTCTGAATACCTTGGTATCACGATTGTCAACAGCGGAGATGGAATAAAACACTTGATTGACATTGAACAGCTCTGTGATTCTGTGAGAGTATTGGCTGCTTGTACCTGAAATGTACATTGAACAGCTCTGTGATTCTGTGAGAGTATTGGCTGCTTGTACCTGAAATGTACATTGAACAGCTCTGTGATTCTGTGAGAGTATTGGCTGCTTGTACCTGAAATGTACATTGAACAGCTCTGTGATTCTGTGAGAGTATTGGCTGCTTGTACCTGAAATGTACATTGAACAGCTCTGTGATTCTGTGAGAGTACTGGCTGCTTGTACCTGAAATGTACATTGAACAGCTCTGTGATTCTGTGAGAGTATTGGCTGCTTGTACCTGAAATGTACATTGAACAGCTCTGTGATTCTGTGAGAGTACTGGCTGCTTGTACCTGAAATGTACATTGAACAGCTCTGTGATTCTGTGAGAGTATTGGCTGCTTGTACCTGAAATGTACATTGAATAGCTCTGTGATTCTGTGAGAGTACTGGCTGCTTGTACCTGAAATGTACATTGAACAGCTCTGTGATTCTGTGAGAGTATTGGCTGCTTGTACCTGAAATGTACATTGAACAGCTCTGTGATTCTGTGAGAGTACTGGCTGCTTGTACCTGAAATGTACATTGAACAGCTCTGTGATTCTGTGAGAGTATAGGCTGCTTGTACCTGAAATGTACATTGAACAGCTCTGTGATTCTGTGAGAGTATTGGCTGCTTGTACCTGAAATGTACATTAAGGTATTCAAATCTGTTGTAATAAAACAATTGAAGATGATTTCATGTAAAAAAGTTAATAAGGTTATTTACCATCTACAACGTTAAAACACTGGTACACTGAGTTAATCCACAAAATGAATCATATCATAAAGTATCTATTTTCTATAAGACATTTGTAAGAAATGATGACCCATTGTATAAGCTCTATAAAGAGAATACTAGGCTTTTGTTGAATACAGTTGTTTATAAAGCGGGGCATTGGTAACCTGAACCACAGGCATAGACAAGCAGTTCATGTTGTTCTTGTGCCGTGCAAAATAAACAAATCTGTATTCAAATCTTATCTGATATTCTATTGATACCATGATTTATAAAAATATATGGTCTCTGTTTGAAAACAGGCAAACAAATACCGGTATAGCAGTATTGTCATAAATAAACAACAACACAACAAACACAAATAAGATAATGCAAATAAACAAAATAATGTCATTGTTCTGCACACAACACTTACCACAGCAATGCTGAATAAAGCCAAGTTTACTCTTCTGGGGGGTCATTTCGACAATGAAAGTCAAATTTTGAGATATGATGTTCGTTACCTGGAAGTGTGTTGCTCCATTCTGGTGGATTCAGATTCCTGTTGACTGTTACCACGACGCTGGCAGTGGCAGAACAAGAAGACGGTCCTCTGTCTGACACTTGCACTCGTAACTATGGAGATATAACAACATACAATTACTTAATTTTCCAGCACAATAGGAATAACTCATAATAACGAATGGAATGATACTTGTACTTTTATTGTAACTAGTCCCAAGTTGTTTACTTTTTATCTCCTTTTATTCTTTTTGTTTAACTTAATTTATGTTTTACAAACACAAAACTCAATTTATTAATTTAAAAATATGATAACACTTATTTGAGTAAAACACATACGCCATATGAGAGTCCAGGATCTGCAAAGAGGGCTGATCGCGTTCTCACTTCTCCAGTGGCGCTGTTTATTTCAAACACGGTTGGTGCAACACCATCACCAATAATGACATAGTCATGTTGACCAAATATTGTTCCCTGTAAGAAATAAAACCTTGATTAGCTGATTATGATGATGCATTTCACTTTAAAACAGTAGTCGAAAAGTTAACACTTTCATACTTGAAATGACACAGCGATAAATTCCCCTGTATCCCGAACCAGAAGCACTTACATTGCTGTCACTGTCTCTCATGTATGTCCCAAAGTTGATGACAGTCTGTGGTATGAGCAGCTCATTGATGGTGGGGGCTGGAAGGGGTGCAAACGAGGGACAGAAGTTGTTACGGTTCACGTTAATGGTGACTGGGGCCAGGGCACTCTGACGGCCGTCAGTGGCTCCCAGCTTGTCAGTCATCCTGGAGTTCAACTGGAAAAAAATAAAAAAATATCCAGATTTGTGGCATAATAAAACATCTAGCACAATGACAAATGAGATCTATTTTAGCTGCACTCTTGGTAAATGGGACTTATGTGCATAAAGAGTTGTCCCAGATAAGCCTGTGCAGTCCCCGCTGGCTAATCAGGGATGACAATTACAGTCTACACTGAATTATTGTTAGGAAGATGCTTTCTATAAAATAAAAATTCTGTAAAAGAGGACAGTGTCATCCCTGATTAGCCTGTACTGACTGCACAGGCTTATCTGCACGTGCACATGCATAGAGCTCCAGTTTCCCAGAGGGTGGCTCTGTCTTTAAATCAAATAGCTTATCAATTAATTCAAAATATTTTAGGCGAATACAAGTTCACATTTCAAATGCTTTATGTACAATTATAAACTATTATTTCACTTCAAATATGCTTAAATATTCCTCCTGATTTTCCTGTGAAAGAAAATACATAATGCTTACAATGTACTGCGGTGTATTCAGATTGTCGAGGTACACTGGTGACTTCACTATGATACGACCAGATGTGTCCAGTGTAAAATACTGCTCAGCCAATGAATTGCCTTCACTCCTGAAGATGAATTGATTCCATGGATTCTGGAAAAGAAAAACAATCCGTCATTAAGATGTTACTGTTGTAAAGGTAACAATTCAAACTAAAAGGTAAAGAAGTTGATAAGTAGAATAATGTTTTTTCAGTAATACAAAAGAATGTAACTTTGGAATCCTCTCACAGAAATTGTAAGTAATCGCAATTATGTTAAACTGTCTCTCCACCTGCATATTAATATTTTATTTAATATATTGAAATAATGGTAAACAGTTAAGGCTAACATTTTAAAGAAACAATGACCTCCATGTATATATAACTCCATGAACAAGTGACAAACCTTGGTGTCATTGTCATAGCCTCCTATCGTGTTGATCACAGTCCCGACTGCAAGGTCTTCCTGTATGGTAAAGGACCAGCTGGCCTGGTTGTGTTGAGGGGGGAACAGATTCCTGTTCACGTTGACAACAAGAAGGCGTTGGCTGCTCTTGGGGATCGGACCTTTGTCTGTTACTGTGATGAGAATCTGCAAAATATGACAGAAACAACTGTAAAGGTCACTTAAGTAAAGTGCTAATCATTTATGCTGAAATCATGTTGCAATTCATAAACAAAAACCATATATTTTGAGTTGAAAAACCGTGATTGCTTTGGTGTTTATTTTTTACATAAAAAACAATATGTATTTCACATACCAGACCTTAAAAATTAAATACAAATTTCTTCTAGAGTAAACTAAAATCTTCATATTGAAAACACACTGAAATATGGAACATACATTGTACGATTCTCTTGTGTCAGTCAGTAGGTTGCCATTAGCTGTCAGTAGACCTGTGTTGGCATTAAGTGTGAAGAAGTCGTTGGGGGTGGTCTCAATCTTGCTGTATGTCACGTTCCCAAATGGAATCTGGAATGTCATATCATCGAGTGTCAAAAAAATGTAACACTCTTCAATACCAACATTTTCACAATTTTAACAACGGGTAAACACATTTTATTTACATATATATGCATTTACATCAAGAATAAAAAGACTTAAGAAAAGTAAAAGGAAACCAACCAATCTTGCGCTTTCGGGATTTAAAAGACAATATAAATATAATTGAATACAATGTAATACTGTAAAATCATTTATATTTGTTTGAATGTTGTGGTTTTTCAAGAAATGACTTAATTGTGGGCAAATACATTAATGGATTTCTAATATTGGAACAAAATGAAGAATTTGCATCTGGTCATTTACCAATGTGTTTTGTGTAAAAATTGAAAATTGATCAACAAACTAAATCTATGCAAATTAATGACCCGTAATTTATGATGATTTTTCAGTATACAAGATTCATTTCTGAGTAAAGGAGCTTACTGTAGTGTCCAGATCCTGAGATGTGATAGTGACCACAGGGTTTGTGCCAATGTCCTCACGAATGTTTTGTGGAGTTGGGAAGGTCAAGGTTGGGGTAAAGTCATTACGCAGGATGTTCAGGTTGGCGCGGACAGGGGCTGACGTTCTGGGTGGATCACCTCCGTCTGTGGCTCGTACTGAGATCTGAGGCGTAAAAAAGAATTACATCACAACAATGACATATAGAAATGTTACTTATTAATTCTTTTAAGTTAAGCTGCCTTTTCTTTGTGTTCAAAATAATTGAAACTCAAATGCATGCTAACGCTTCAGAGGAAAATTGAACACTAGACGCCTAATCCAATAAAAAAAGTTTGTACATTTTTTTGAAACATAATTTTGTAAGTTCATATGTCACATTAACACATGTTCAACTCACATTGTACTGCTTCAGTGCGCTGCATGGGGCATCATACAGAGCGTATTTTGCATAGATGTTCCCATTGTCATCAATACGGAAGCAGGCAAGGACTTCAGCAGATGACAGGTCAATGTCGTAACTCTGAACATTATTTGGTGGCTGAAAGCAAGGCAATCAATCTAAATTAGAAACTCATTTCGGTCTTCATTCGAAAAACAACAATTAACATAATTCCACAGACATTTTCTATATGTCAAGATTACCCATACATCAATTAAATAACCGGAACATTTTCAAGAAATACTAGTACTCATTCATATTGCAAGGGAAATATTGTTTCCCTGTAACTTTTGCCTTCAAAAAAACACATAAACTCTTACCAGATCATTGTCAGTTGCTGGGGTTACGAGCACTGGCCGGTTGATGTCAAAAGTCTCCATTACTGTGTTACTGAAAGGGGCGTTAGCAAAGAATGGAGTCATAAAGTTGGACTTGACAACCAGAGTCAGGATGGATGTCGCCACTCTAGAGGGCTGGCCCTGGTCTGCAACTCTCACGACAATCTGAAGCGGTAAAGAACGTCTCAGTTGTAACATACAAAAGAAAGCGTGCATCATTTAATGAGCAACATAAACAGACCCTATTCTGAGAATGCAACCAAATGTCGAGCCTATCATATCAATAATTATCTTCTATATTAAGACATATCAACATATTTTGCTTATATTAAACCATTCCATATATAACAAATTAATGTATAATTATGTATGTTTATGTAAAGTAATTAGTTTAACTGTAATGTAACAATCAGATTATAACAAAAGTTTAAAATATTTAACAATCTGATTAGTTGAGTAAATTCTTAAATGTTTAATAGATTAAACAAAAAGAAATGAACACACCCAAGCGATGAAATGAAACATACTTAAAAATGCAAACAGTGAAATAAAAGGCAAAGTTAAAATTCAATTACCGTGAGCTGGTCAGTGCTAACGTTTGAAGGCAGGTTCTGTGCCAGACGTATCTGGCCTGTCACATCATTGATGGCGAAAATAGCGTTGTTGATCAGACTGAAGCGCAGTGTTCCGAATGGCAAGGTCTGGAAAGGACAACAAAACAGATTGTGTTTTACTATTGGATGCAACTGTGAATTCAGTAAATTGTTTTAAAAATAAAATTCAATATCGATTATTCATATACATGTATTTACAAAGTTTACATTTACAAAATCAATACTTCTGTTTTTGGTACAAGTAAATCGGATAAAAATACATAAATACACTTTATTACATGTACAGAAAAGAAACAACTAAAACCATATAATATAGTTTTTTTTCTTTAAATCTGAAAACTATAAAAACAAACAATATATGAAAACATATCACTCACTACAGGATCTGGGTCGCTAGCTCGGACCAGATAGAAGTCAGCGCCCTGACTTAGTGTGGAGTTGATCTCAAACACGTTCGGGAGGTTGAGGAAGAACGGGTCTCCATTGTTACGCGTGACAGTGAAACTGCAGGTCAGTGGTGTGACAGATGTCCTGCCACCACCGTCACGTAAGCCAATTGTGAACTAAAACATATCAAGTATATAGTGTTCCACTCTGGGGTCTCATTGAGATACAGGCGCATGTAAATGATTCTGCTATTTGACCCAAAATATTTCACAATTGGCTATTTTTTAAAGCTAGAGATAAAATAAGCTAGAAACCCCCTCCTTCTTTTGGAAATCCTTCGCCTACTTTGAAATTTAATGAAACTCAAACAGGATAAAGTTTAATCTTATGTTCTGCAATGCCATTTACAATGTGAAATTGTCTAAGACAGAACACAAGAGCTTGAACTTGCGATCAATCTTACATTGTACATGTCTCTCCCGCTGCCAACAAGACTTCTGATCACAGTTATCTCCCCGCGGTCATTGATGCTGAAGTAGCTTCCTGCATCAGGGGTCACAGGGGTCAGGGTGTACTCCACCTGCCCATATATCTGAAACAAACACACCAAACATAAATAATAACATGATTTAAACAAGAGCACCGCCTTGCGGGTGCAGACCGCTCATCTATTTTCTTTTTAAAGGTGAAGGGACTCTCATTTTCAATCACAAAGGAGGGAGGAGTGGAGTGAAGAGGGGTGTATAGTGTGGGGTTGTGGACATTTATTACATTATCTTCCAAAAAAGCGAAAAAAAAAAAAAAAAAATAAAAAAATCGGGGGGGGGGGGGGGGGGTATAGTGTGAGGGTGTGGTGATAATTTGTGAGATGATCTTAAAAAAAAAAAAAAAAAAAAAAAAAATCAAAAAAAAATTTGGGGGGGGGGGGGGGGGTGGGGTGGGGGGGTGGGGTGGGGGTATAGTGTGAGGGTGGTGGTGGTCATTTGTGAGATGATCTTATAAAAAAAAAAAAAAAAAAAAAAAAAAAATAGGGGGGGGGGGGAGGGGGGGGAGGGGGGGGGAGGGCACGGGGGATGGTTTGGGTGAAGTCTATTGTGGTATGTCAGGTAAGAGTAGTTTCATCAAAGTATCAATCAAATCTAATCATAAATAAAGAAGTTATGGCAATTTTAGCAAAATTTAATAATTTGACCTTGAGAGTCAAGGTCATTCAAAGGTCAAAGTAAAATTCAAGTTGCCAGGTACAGTAACCTCATGATAGCATGTAAGTATTTGAAGCTTGAAAGCAATAGCCTTGATACTTCGAGTGGATCGAAACACAAAATTTAACCATATATTAAAAGTTACTAAGTCAAAAAAGGGCCATAATTCCGTAACAATGACAACCAGAGTTATGCAACTTGTCCTTTTACTGTACCCTTATGATAGTTTGTGAGTGTTCCAAGTATGAAAGCAATATCTATGATACTTTAGGGGTAAAGTGACCAAAACATAAATCTTAACCAAATTTTCAATTTTCTAAGTATAAAGGGCCCATAATTCCGTCCAAATGCCAGTCAGAGTTACATAACTTTGCCTGCACCGTCCCCTTATGATAGTTCATAAATCTTGCAAGTATGAAAGCAATAGCTTTGATACTGTAGGAATAAAGTGGACCTAAACACAAAACTTAATCAAATTTTCAATTTTCTAAGTATAAAAAGGGCACATAATTCTGTCAAAATGCCAGTCAGAGTTACATTACTTTGCCTGCACAGTCCCCTTATGATAGTTAGTAAGTGTTGCAAGTATGAAAGCAATAGCTTTGATGCTTAAGGAATAAAATGGACCTAAACACAAAACTTAACCAAAATTGTCAATTTTCTAAGTATAAAAAGGGCACATAATTCTGTCAAAATGCATGCCAGAGTTATCTAACTTTGCCTGCCCAGTCCCCTCATGATAGTAAGTAAGTGTACCAAGTTTGAATGCAATAGCATTGATACTTACTGAGAAAAGTGGAACTAAACGCAAAACTTAACCAAAATTTTCAATTTTTTAAGTATAAAAAGGGCACATAATTCTGTCAAAATGCACGCCAGAGTTATCTAACTTTGCCTGCCTAGTCCCCTCATGATAGTAAGTAAGTGTACCAAGTTTGAATGCAATAGCATTGATACTTTCTGAGAAAAGTGGACCTAAACGCAAAACTTAACCGGACGCCGACGCCAACGCCAACGCCAACGCCGACGCCGACGCCGACGCCGACGCCGACGCCAAGGTGATGACAATAGCTCATAATTTTTTTTCAAAAAATAGATGAGCTAAAAACCTTTTCCTGTAGGCATTTAAAACCCATGTCATACACACATATTCATCACTAGCTGCATATACCAAAATACCAATATACCAACAGCGAAATACAGATAGACATTTTGAATTCACAAGAACATGGTGAAGACAATCGGATGCTTAAATGATCATCGTTCTGTAAAAACTTTGCTTAATGTATGTGGGTAAAGTGTTGTCCCAGATTGGCCATAACAATCTGCACAGGACAATCAGGAATAACACTTTCCGCCTAAACTGTTTTTTGGTTAGAAGAGAATGCCTTAAAACAAAAAAACATAAAAGCAGAGTCTTCCATTTCATTTCGAAGGCTAATCTGGGATGACACTTTACGAACACGCATAAAGCTCAATTATCCTCTAACAAGGCTTAAATGATTGACCTTCAGCCCCACTTACAGCATTGTCGCCATCTGTAACTGCAATGGTGTTAACAGGAACACCAAGGGCCTGGATTTCCAAGAGGTTGGTGCCACAAGCCCCAGTCAGGAATGAGGGATTGTTCAGATTGAAATTGATGTTCACGTTGAAGATGGTTGTACTGCAGAGGGCTGGCACGCCCTGGTCACAAGCTCGGATTTGAACCTGTTGGATGAATAGATATTTGAGATAATATTTGTTTCAGCTATATTGCAAACTGTATTGAGACACTTGGACATTTGTTACCTCGGCAGAATTAGTACTTTTAACTATTGACAGTTTGACACAAAGTTGAAACCATTACTTGCCATTGGCCAAATGAACACCAAATCAACAACACTTATATGTACATATATAGTAAAAATTTAGTTTTTATATTATGGTGATTCATGCTACATAATAAAAAATCAAAAATAATTATGTTTGTGTGGACATTCTATGGTTTTGGGTTCATGTAAGTGAAGCAGTCTTACCTGGTATCTGTCCAGAATGGTGTTAACATCTGTGCTAATGCGGTTGTTGAGTCGCAGTGTTCCAGTGTTGTCAATGGAGAACAGGGACGTATATTCAGGAAGCACACCAACAACACTGTAGGTCACAGTGCGGTACGGCGGCTTAAATGGCATTAATTAAAATACATTAAAAATACATTCACTGACTCTTTAACATGTACTACTCTGAACAATTTGAGCAATTTTATGTGATTAAAAGTACAAAGGTTTAGAACATACTACAATGTATAAATAAGATTTTTTGTGAACTCTATATTCTCACCATCTAAACAAAAACAAGCAAATTAGTTTAATTGATATCCCCCGCCAATATGCTTCTGGACACAAAAGTGTTATATTTAACACTCAAAAAAGCATTTTTTAAAGATAAAAAGGGCCATAACTCCGTTATTAACAGATGGTGTACAATGCCATTTGGCGAGCATCATCCTTTTATCCATATATATACTCATACCAAGTTTCAATGAAATCCGCCAAAGCACTTCCAAGATATTGCTCCAAACACAAGAAAGCCGGACGGACGGAAAGATGGATGGAAAGACGGGCGGACGGATGGACGGACAACACCAAAACAATATCCCTCTGCCTATGGCGGGGGATAATTAAAATTTTCGTTTTTTCGAATTAAGAAGAATAGACCTGATGTGAATCCACTACACAAATAAAACATACATAGTCATTGGTGTCAGCATCGGTCGCTGAGATAGCCCCTTGGGAGATTATCACCGGACCGAGTGATCCAGCATTCCATGCAATTGTCTGAGCGTAACTAGCCGTGTTTTGGAAAATCGGGGTGTTCAGGTTCCTCCACACTGTGACCTCAACTCGAGCAGACGCTGTTTTTGAAATCGGTCCAGCATCACTTGCAATCACATTGAACTGCAATAGAGAGAAAAGAATGTTTAATGACATTTCATCTTGATTTAATTTTGTGTTTAAAAAAACAACATTTATTCTTTATTTATGTTGATCTACTTAATATTGCATTATTTGTCAAAAGATAATTTAATATTTTTTCACAATGTTTGTATCCAGAAATTCAATGCAAACAATTATGTTCAATGCCAAGTACAAACCACGAATTGGTTGGCGTTAGACAAATCGTCATGGAGACTGTTGGTCACATAGATCTGTCCTGTCTGGCTGTTGATAGCAAAATAGCGCAGAGCATTACCAGTGGCTTGCAGAGAATATGAAATTGTTCTGTATTGGAGCTGAAAATACAAAAGATAGGATAATTTAGTGACAGCATTGGAATGTCAAGATAAGCCATGTTCATAACAACATCTTCCAGAGATAGTTCATTATTGTTGTGAAGCCTGATCCTTAACATAAGATGGATACCACAAAATTAAATATGAATAATTAATAATATACCAGCCGATCTGTGTCAGTAGCTGTAACAGTCCTGATGACTGTGTCTCGCTGCGTGTCCTCGGGTATGGCAGCTGTGTAGAGCGTTTGATTAAACACGGGTGTCTCGAGGTTACGATCCACATTCACAGTCACCATGGTGGAGGCACTGCATCGACGGTCAACAGGGTTTGTGATGGTCACCCAGGGCTGCAAAGTGACAAAAAAAGGATTGTATGGTTTCCAAAAATAACAAAAGCGCCAAAACAAGCAATATCGGAGATAATTGGAAATAAAAATAAAAAAATATTTTTTATTTTATTTTTTATATTCAGATGAACCAATCCATTATAACTTATTTATATTTGGGTAAACCTACCCGATACACCAGTGTGGATTCTCCACTATTGTCCAGGCGTGACCTAGTCCTGATCTCAGCTGTGTTTGTCGTCTGCTTCACAATTTCAAAGAAACCATTCGGATCAGAGCCAACATTGATCGAAAAAGTGATGTTATTGTAGGGGGCATTCTGAAATATAAGAAATATACCATTAAGCATATCATACAATTCATATTAAACATTTTATACTATGATTATTGCATACTTAATACTAGGTGGATCACTCAATTTAATTGAAAAAAGTACTGTTTTCAATTTAAATTAATAAAGTATTTTGTCCTTCGCATACCAGGTCGGAATCCAGTGCTGCAATAGTTGTCACAGGAGTCCCGATGGGGACATTTTCCCGCAGGTTACCAATGAGGGACACCCCAGAAGGGAAAGAGGGACAGGCACGGTTTCGGTTGATTGTGATTGTGACAGAGGCTGTGTTGGTAGAGTTCCTTGCTGGTGTCCCATCATCCATCAATATGAATGTGACCTATGTGACAATATGAATTAATGATTTGTGGTAGTAAAATACATGAAATAAAAAGATTTAGCAGTCAAATCATTCCTTTCAGAAAAGAATCTTAAATTCATTTTGATCTAATTGAAACATAACTTTTCAATTAATAATTCAGCATTTATGATGAAGATAATTAATGTTTAACAATAAGCAACACATGAAAATGCTGCTTACACTGTATGTATCTGAAGGAGCGTCGACAAGGGAGCGTTTGACAAATATCTGGCCATTGTCATCCACGAAGAACCAGGTATTCCAGTCTAGTGGGTTTGGCTGACTGGCGATGAAATCAACATTGTGCTGAAAAAAACCCAGAAAGAATGAATTTGCATGATCAGTATACATTTGCAGACTCATGAGCGTAACCAACATAAAAAATTTATAATATGAAGAATCCTCATAAAGAAATATAGATCAGTCATTGTTGTCTTCCTCCTTGTCTTCATTGTTGTCATCATCATCATAATCATCAACAACAACAACATCATCATCATCTTTGGTATTGTCCACGTCCATGGACTTCTTGGATCTGATATTAAATGATCAACCCAAATGCTTGTTAATATACTCACATTATCTGGATCACTTCCAGACAACTGCAGAAGTAAGGTGCCGAAGGGCTCCTCTTCATTTATATTCTTTGTGTAGACCCTTTCTGACCACACTGGGGCAGACGGGTTACGGTTGACTGTTATGGTCAGATTAGTGATTGCGACGTCTTCAGGTCGTATGCTGTCATATGCCTTGAGTCCAATCTGAAATGATCAATAGGACTCATAAGCTATCCTGATAACAAAACACTTAACTTTTAAATGTAATGGGACCACAATATGATAGGTCCCAGCAAATTTGGTAACAATCTGGCTTATCAATTGCAAAAAGAATTACAATAATATAGCACAGGCCAAGTTATTTGTAATATTTTTTGTTATGTCCCTCTGAAACTTAACTATATCTTTCCAGAACAAGCCAATATATCGAAATATGCACAATTATGAACAGTTTCAGTTAACAAGCATGTGAACCAGTTTTTGGCATTGACAAATAGACATGCTAAGAAGACATGTTTATTTGCACACCAATTGCTATTAATTCAATTACCTACACTGCATTATAATTCAGGAAATCTTTGCTTGTAAGGTTACATACCACATATTGCTGAGCTCGGTCCTGAGCCAGAAGCGGTGACTTGACAAAGATATTTGCTCGGGAGTTCCTGTTTGTGGGGTTCTCACGAGCAATACCAAAGTATCCTGGGGCGGCATCATAGCCAGTTATCTCATACATGATTTGTCCCTATGGGAATAACAGATGGAGATAAATAAGGTCAAGTTACAATGTATTGCTTTCAGAGATCTACTAACTGTTTCAATGATAGAGCTTTGTGATAAAAAAGAGCATGTTTAAAGTTACACTTCTATTTCACCATTATTATAAGGTTTTAGGAACAGTAACAATGGTAGGTCAGATTTGTAGAGATTATGACACTGGTTTTAAACTGAATTCTGCATTCCAAGAAAATATTCAATATGTATGATCGTTTCTAAACAGTAATACTATTTAATTGTAAATTGCTTATATGTTTTCAAAAAACCTTATATTCTAAAAGGAACGAAATCATTAATAGCTATGGTTTCTCACATACATTAAGGCTCAGATCATTGTCGATGGCCTCTGGGTTAAAGAACACTTGATTGAGTGGCATGTTGAAGTTGATAGTTGTCCTGTATTCACTAAAACCAGCAGGGAAATTGATAAACTGCGGGCTGAACTGGTTCCTCTGTACTGCAATAGTGCATGTTGTTGTAGCAGTCTTACCTCGACCATCACTCACGCTTACCGCGAACTGGAATAAACATTAACAACATGCGTTTAAGTGTCGACAAAGTTACATGAACAGGTATATTACATAGGTTAATCTGCTGTGTTTTCTAGCATAACTGAATGAAAAACCATAAAGAAAATGAACAAATGACAAGCTAACATACAGTGTATGTCTGTTGGTTATTTCCGGCAGTATCCAGGTACTTATTGAGTGTGATAAGGCCTGACAGAGGGTTCACGTAGAAGTTGGTCCAGTCCTGACTGTTGGCATTCTCAACGATAGCGAATCTCAAGTTGGGCACATCCTGTAACCCAGAAATGGCATTTGTAGTAAAAACAGAACATTTAGGAATTCCAAGCTGGTTCTCATATTTTAAATGGGTAACAAAACAATCACTTTGAGTGGAATGCATATAAAATTATTGTTTTTATGAAGATTAATTTTGTTTATTCAAGATGCATTGGTATACATTAGTATTGTATAAAAATTATTGCACACCATTTCAACAAAAGAATATATTAAGGCATGTCTTAATATGCTTAATTGAAACAAAAGTAAACATTAATCACAACTTGTTTCAAAGATGATATTTCAGTAGACAAGCAATTAATTAACATCTTACCACCGCATCAGCGTCATTGGCCAGTATTTGGAATACCGATGACCCCTGGGCAGTCATTTCCGTGATGCTGTTGGAGCAGGCAGGACTTGTGAATGCAGGAGTGTTGGGGTTGCGAATGACCTGGATGTCCACATCTGTGAAGATCTCTTGTCGGGTCACAGCGTACTGGTAGGAAGCCTTGATCTTCAGCTGAGAAGCAAACACACAGAGCATGATGGAGTGGTTAAAATACAATTAAAGTTTCTCAATTACACAATTTTTACCAACTATGAGTATATAAACAAACAAGAGATGTGTTTGTTAGAAACACAATGCGCCACTTTGATTTATTTATTTTTGTTTTTGATTATATCCCTTTAAAAAATATTACTTCCCTTGTAAAAATGATCTGTACCTACCAAATGATAAATATAAATAATCTCCCTTTGAAGCTAGTTACTTCCCTGGGATTTGTTTTTTTGACCTTTGACCTTGAATGATGACCTTGACCTTTCACCACTCAAAATGTGCAGCTCCATGAGATACACATGCATGCCAAATATCAAGTTGCTATCTTCAATATTGCAAAAGTTATGGCCAATGTTAAAGTTTTCGGATGGACAGACAGACTGACAGACAGTTCAAATGCTATATGCTACCCTACCGGGGGCATAAAAACCTTTATTCTATTAGCAGTATCAACTGTTATCAGATATATTCATTTGTTGTAGAAATAATGACACTGGAGATAATAGACAAAAATTAACAGGGCAATGCCATGAAACTAGGTTTTCAACATTTATAAATAGCACCAAAATGCAATTGTTAGCTAGGTCTGCTAGGTCAAGAAAACAAAGCATGTAAATCTTACAGTCATACTTTGCGAACATAAAGAGTGTATTCTGTCTTGTTAACAATTATGTGAATAATTTCTCAATCCTTTCACCACACACCAAAGGGCAGATGGCTAAAACTGTTTAGCCAACATAATGAATAATCAAGCCACATTTACCTTATAAGCAGATACAAGGTTCTTATCTTCCAGCAAGCTCTTCTTGATCCTGACTTCTCCAGTGGTCTCATTGAGGGAGAAGTACAGCGGAGCTTCATACAGCTGATTGTTGTCCAAGGCAAACGTGGCACCCTGACAACACAAACGAGATTCAATTAATCAAAAGAAGTAGTGCTTTTTGTTTCTTTTATTGTTGGTATGCTAAAAATCACATTTATCAGGCATTTTTTTACCTTTAAATAAATAATATTCAAACATCTACTAGCGAATGTACTTCACCTATAAACCCACTGTGCAGTAATGGCAATTTCCCCTAATTTAATGTGATTATTAAAGCAAAATATTGCAAACAACCAACACACTTTATGTGACAAGTCCCTGTTGCAAAAAACAGTGATATTCAAAATCTTCTACACTAATTTGCAGTTACCACTTGGTTTGTTTCAGCAGAAGTGAGAAGTGATCCCACCGCCCTGTCTTCGGTGATGAAGGCCACGTAGGGGGCACGGACCCAGGCAAGTTGCTGGGCATCTGTCAACACTGTCGCCTGGACAACCACGGAGCTGCGTAACTTTGGATTGCCTTGGTCTTCCACGAATATGTTGTACTGGTGAAGAAATTGAGATTCATAGTTAAGATGTTAGTGTAAGTCAAAACAACTGTACAATAATCCATTACAATAATTACTAGAAATAAGTCAAAAACCATGATGAATAATTCCAAAGCCTTTTCTAATTAAAACTAATGAAAGAACCTTTCAAAATCAGTTTTCATTCCCAAACCACAAGAGTGGAAGGTAACCACTTATCTTTCAGTAACAGTATAGAAAGCAACATACCAGGAAAGGGTTGGTGGGAGGCAATGGTGTCAATGAAGACTTCACTCGAAGGGTACCATCAAGGCTAATCTCCACATAAGCATTGGGAACAGTCTCGTAGAAATTAAATACATTGTTTGGAGACTGAAAGAAAACAACAATACATAAAGTTATGTAAAACAACATTGTATAATCAACAACAACAAAATTAAGGAAATACATATAAAGGAAAGTATATTTTTAAAGCATTTTGTCAATTTTTGATACTAAAAATTAAAAGATGGTGTGTACCTCAATAAATATAAGTTATATTCTAATATCAAATGAAATTCATAAACCATATTTCAATTACATTACTCTGTATTAAAGGTTATTTCTGTATATGAAATTTTTTGTAACATGTATGTAGAAGATTGAAACATAATCTCATCATATACAATCAAAATACTTCTTATAACATCATGTGTTATCATTTATTTTTGCACTCAAGCCAAGTATAGTTTTTTTCATACAAAGTTTCATTATATAAAAATTTCAATACCAGTCTATCAGAATCAGTTGCAGACACTTTATAGATGGCGTATCCAATGGGTGCAGTCCTTTGAACTGTGACCTCATAGCGTGATTGGCCAGCTGGAAGCGTGAACACAGGTGGTTCCAAATTACGGTTCACAGTAATGCGAACCAGTGTTTCTGCTGTTCTGGGAGTTGTTGGGGCCCCGTCTGTGGCTCTAAGCACCAGCTGGTAAATAAATAAATTGGAATGTCCTTACATGAAACAAACATAATGATGATGGCATGCATTGAGGGTTTAAAAAGTTTTTCAAATCGGTGTCTGTTTAAGAGCAATTAAATAGATACTTAAATGTGAAGGAATATAACTTTAACATACAAGACTACTAACACCAGAAATCCATTAAATGTGTTTGACAAGTCTATATAAACATACCTCATAGTTGTAGGCACTGTCAGCGAGTAACAGGTTGGCATTTTTGACGCGAATTCCTGCAGTTCGACTGGCCGTGTTGACGTCTGTGAGCTCAAAGATGTCGTTCCCAAAGCCAGTGCTTGGTTTAACTTGCATCACAGTCACATCTGAGTAGGGTGACTGAAACAAAGTACGGCCAATATATGACTGTCATGGAAAATAAAAATGAAACATATAATGGCTCCTCATTATATTATGTGTCATGCTGATTGATTTCTGTAGACATTGAAAGTGAAACAAGGTATAAAATAATGTGATAATCATGGAAAGAAAGTTATTTCAACAAGGGACAAATTTGTCACAAAACCAGGTTTTCAATATTTAAAAAAAGTCTGATAAAGGGAGACAATTCAAAATGTGCATTGTTACCCCCCTTGTTTCAAATTCAATCTATTTATACTCGTGGCAACCTTGATTTCAATTTGAAAAAAAAAAAGTCATAGTTACCCCCCTTGTTTCAAAATCAATCTATTTTTAGTCATGGCAACCTTGACCTTGGAGATATCAATGTAATTCTTTCGCGCGACACACAGTCCAATGATGGTGAACACATGTGCCAAATAATTTTAAAATCTCACAATGAACGACATAGTCTATAAATGGAAAACCTGGTTAATATTAATACAAATTTTTTAAATAAAATTCATTTTAATTATTAAATACTTACCTGTTATCGTATGCTTATACTTTCCAAGGGGAAATAACTCATCCGGAATTTTAACTGGGAATCCGCCACCTCAATACCGTAATACAGGCCAGGTTAAACATAGTGCAATGCCACCTAGCCAAAAATCGGTAACCAACCCTCAATATTCTTTCAATATATATACAAAAATATTAATCGAATAGCGGGGTGGGAGGTGGGACTTACCGATAACAGGTAAGTATTTAATAATTAAAATGAATTTTATTTAAAAAAATTGTTTTAATGTCATAAATACTGACCTGTTATCATATGCTGATTTTGCAGCTGCGGTGGGAAGGTTCGTATATATTTTCCCAACACAGTAGAACCCATAAACAGGGTTATCAGCTAATGATATCAAGTAATCTTCGTTAAAACGGTATTAATTATGACTTCTCAGACAGAGTAATATGTCTATGTCGTAAAGAAGACACTACCGTTAGTGAAACCACAACAAGCCCAAACGTATACAAATTGTATTGTTGGCACTTCAGAAAACGAAGATAAAAAGATGACAAGGTGGTCGGATTCCTCCAGTAAACAGCTTAGAGCACGTCAAAAAGTGGGGTGTGATTAATATATGCCCACAAAACAGACAGAGCTCTTAATTCATGAGGTCAGATCCTAAAAAGGAATGAATCCTTAGATAGGATAAGATTAACTTTCCTTAGTCGAGGTCTAACCCCGAGAAATAGAAGCCGCAGACACATCTCCCCCCTTTTTTGGGGGAAATGAAGAGTGTCTTTGAGAACCTCGAATGGACTTCTGACTAACACTGCTGAGATAGAACTTCAAAGCCCTGATTGCCCAAAGAAGTTTATCCTCATCTTCATGACTACCAGTTTAAGAAAACTTGGAAACTTGAAGGTAGAAGCCATATAGAGGACTTGATATTAAGCAAGGAATCCTGGCTGACACAACAAAGTGAAAACGACAATAGATCCAACTGGAATTGGTCGTATTCAACAGAAAAAGCATGAATTTCAATTCTCCGTATGGTAAAAGCCATAATAAGAAGGAAAACCGTCTTAAAATTATATTGGAACTGTTAATAAGCCTGATGAAAAAGGTTCATAGGGAGATCATTAAGCATCCCAACATGTTACACAAGTCAAAACCGCTTAAGAAGGTAAAGGAACGAAAAACATAGTGTTGACGTTCCATAGTTTGGATCAGTTCCAAAATAGGTAAGACAGCACAGAGTTGCGATGACTTACACAAAACAAGGTATACGAAAGCATAATCTCTATCCTTTGATGAAGAAAAGAACAAATTTCTTATCATCAAGAAAAAGATGAGAAAAAACCTCTATGTATCTAGCAGAGTGATTAAGGTAATAACTATGCTCTCAATTACCCAGTAAAAAAATGAATTTCCATAGAACCTTATACAGTTCTGATGGAATTATCCTTGCACAAGTAACAAGGATTGAAACTCTAACAGAAAAACGTTCTTCTGTAGAGATAACTAAAAGTTATTAATGGCCAGACATGAAGTGGCACATGTTTGGATCAGTAAAAATATGTCTCAGTGAGATATGATATTTGACCTGTGAAGAAGTTTCCTGAAAATAATTGTACAGGAGACTTAAAAGGTCGTAGAACCATAATCCCATGGTTCATTAAGTATATTTCATGAAATTATGGCAAAAACTCAGTTATTGCAAAAACTCACCAAGAAGGCAAGATATTCCAGTTTATGTCAATGGACGAATGTATAACAATCGCACACCCTGCTGGATCGATTTCTGTGAACTGCATTGTTGACGTTGTTCAGCATACCGGTATACACTGCGATATACGATCGCATAACGCTAATAACTAGCGTTTGATGATAAACAACATTCTTTGATATACTATGTACACCATGCAACTCGTCTGCAACTTCACTGCCGCGCATGCGCAATTACATTATTGAACCCAACGGAAAAATAATTCGAAAGAAAGAACTGCAGGACAAAACGTCCAACAGGGCGTAGAGACGAACTGGTATGAGAAAGACGATAGAGAAAAATTGTTGTTCTTGCAAAGAACGAATAAGTTCCTGATTTCCAGTTACAAGGAGTGATAATATGATCATCTTCGTGTCTGTAAGTAAACCACGACCGATGTGTGATAGTTGAAACCATCACAAAGGAATCGTGAAAATGTGTTGTAAATGAAAAACAGCTAAAAAGAATTTTCGCTTTTCAAGATGTAGATGTGCAGGTGATATTCGTTAGGATACCACATAATTGAGAAAATCAAGATACGTTGTTCTATGTGATCGTCCATAACCTTATCTGCTCACATCTGTATAAGATGTAAGGAAGGTTGTGGTAGAATAAACTATAGTCTTGCAAAGATAATCTTCTAGTCTAGACACCACTGAATAGTGGTAAATAATGACAAAAATATGGAAATCTGTGTCATTAAATAATCCCGAGATTAATACAATTATCTTAAAAATAAAGCTGAAACGGACGTAAGAAAAGACATCTCAGCAGAAGGACCGGTGACCGGACCGGTAAATACCGACCGGTGACCGGAACCATTTGTCAAGGATGGGTGGGCAAAGAAACCACGGCAAGCCGAACTTTCCCACTCCAAACACACTTGAAAATTGGTAGAATAGGACAGTGTTTAACACTTATAAGTTTATGACCTATCTACAGAATATAGCCTCTTCTTGAACCAATAACAGGCGCCTTTAAAATCCTGGATAATACAGGTCGCGAAGTCATCGATTTGCGAAGTACGGAAATATGATTGATAGTGGTACCTCCGGAATCGGAGGTGTGATGGCAGAAAAAGGTGAAAACCCTAGGGGTAACCTTAAGCGGGTCCACGCTTGCCGGTAGAATGCATGGAAGTCTTAAATTCTGACTTGATTAATCCATTTACTTCAAGACTTCTAACCGGGACGAATTCTGAAAGGAATACGACCAGTTATAGGAAGACGGCCTGTTATGGCCAGAAGTGTAACTTTAAGATGAGGTCCCTCCAGATCCTAGGATCTAAGATCTGAGTTCAATAGGTCCTAAGCCATCTACAAGACTGTAGCCGCTATGCGGTCAATCTGATAGGCAATCATATGTATCAGAACTCTTGTTGATTCCAGTAGCTTGAAAATATGCACTGCCGTAGGAGCAATAGAAAAGCAGAAGTCGATACAAATGTCGTCTTGCTAATCCTGCTAGCGTCATTAATGTGTCCCAACTGTTCCGTGACACTGACTGCAAAGTCTGTAGCCGACAGGTAAAGGCGGTTAAAACAATTCATCCTTCGGGTAATTGGTAAGTGGTGACCGAACCGGACCGGTCAATGACCGGTAACTGTAGCCCGGTGAACGGACCAGTCATAATATGACCGGTGACGTTACCAGTTAAAGACCGAAAAATGGTGGAATCCACATGGTCTGTTATCAATGTCAAGCACTGCTCGGAAAAGAAGATCATGCCAAAAAATCCAATTAGATGGCGATGAGACATCACTTATTCTGACCGGTGATCAGTGATCGGTGATATGACCGATGAATGGTGACCGATGTCCGGTGATCGGGACCGGTATAATATAACGTCAGAATGGAAATATCTGGTGCAGAAGAATGACCATCCACGAAGTCATCTGATAATGTTAACCGGAAAACAACGGTAGATTATCAGTATAAATAGGCATAAGTGTCCTTGTAGTCGTAGTGGAGAAAAGAACAGCTTATCCCGAAGCCTGAATGTTAAACGAACTAGTGTTCGTATACAACTACGGCTCGGTGACTGCAACATGTGTGGATGCCATAAGAAGAACCATCACACGTGGAATGGAGACATGATATTCCTAAAGGAATAAAATGGAGAACGTCGATATGACCAGTAGGTTCATTAACGCCTACGTGAGAAGTGGCGACATCCATATAACTTCGATGCCGAAATATTGTTCGGCTACGCTGGAAATATTGTATTCTACAATATTGTCTCCGTGAGCATTGACATGATCGCTTACGAGCGTATCAACGCCGAGAACTGCTCAATGAAGGAGAGGTATGTTCGATAACTATCCAGTGGTGCTCAATGCAGTCCGCTGATGTCTACGTGAAGGTTGACGACGTCCTCGTTTCCTGCGATGTCGAGATCTGGATCGGCCGAGATGTGGATCGGCTGCGATGAGACCGAGATCTTCTAGAATAACGTCTCCGTGAGTGACGACGTGATCGCTTACGAGAGCCGCGACGATGAGAACTGCTCGACGAAGAAGAGCGTGTCCGATGTCTAATCCTTGATGAAGACGATGTATTCAACGAAGAATAGGAGAATAATTCAATGAAGAAGACCGAGTTCTTCTTCTTGACCGGTGACTGGTGTTATCGGTGGCAGGCCTAACTGATGACTGTTGACCGGTGACCGGAGCGGTGATCAATGACCGGACCGGTGACCGGACCGGACCGTTGACATGACCGGACCGGTGACATGACCGGACCGGTGACATGACCGGTGACCGGACCGGTGACATGACCGGTGACCGGACCGGACCGGTGACCAGACCGGTGACATGACCGGTGATCAATGACCGGACCGGTGACCGGACCGGACCGGTGATCAATGACCGGACCGGTGACCGGACCGGACCGGACCGGTGACCGGACCGGTGACATGACCGGTGACCGGACCGGACCGGTGACATGACCGGTGACCGGACCGGTGACATGACCGGTGACCGGACAGGACCGGTGACCGGACCGGTGATCAATGACCGGACCGGTGACCGGACCGGACCGGTGACCGGACCGGACCGGTGACATGACCGGTGACCGGACCGGACCGGTGACATGACCGGTGACCGGACCGGTGCTCAATGACCGGACCGGACCGGTGACATGACCGGTGACCGGACCGGCCGGTCAGACGTCGATCAATGGTCCGTGATCAACGTCCCCGGTGACGTACCGGTCATATCATGACCAGTGTTGTCACCGGATAATGACCGTATGGCGGATGCCAAATGGACCGGCATTGGTCGATGTCCTTGACCAATGCCATCGGGCAAAGACCGGCTGACGGGTGTCGCCATATGGTCTGATGTTGACCGACTGTCCAAGAGACTTAGCATAGTACGGTCGCGATCGTTCCCGATACCCGGTGACTGATACTGCAACTATCATCCATGATCTGCGAAGTCACCGGGTATTTATCCACTCTTGTTTCTGCGACCATCATGTAGTCGAATATTTGAAAAACAAGAGCAAAGCATATTCAACCATAAACTGGTCACAGACCAGATTATCATACGGCACATAAAATCATTATTTGACCATAATGAAAATTATAATAATACTGCCGTAGATCATAAATTAAACAAAAGTTTAATTCAAAACAGATGAAAAATAAAATGACGATCAATTAGATTGTCATACGGAACGTTAAAATCATTATTGCACACAATGGCAAATGATAAACAATCTGTCAATAGAAGAACACGCTTTGCACGATCTCGTAACACATTAGAAGAACATGCTTTGCACGTTCTAGCAATGTATTAGAAGAGCACGTTTTGCACGTGGTCGTTCGCGCCTGAAAACAGCCAGCATGGTAGAAATAAACCATTGTTCGATAAAAACAAGCATGGCTTACCTTTTACAAATGAAACAAAATCCATTAAATCCACACAAATTAATCCGAATGAGAAATAAAAAGATAAATAACACAATTTATCTATTCAAAACCCCAATCAACCAAGTGAAAAACAATATTTTAATTCAGAGCCGTAAAAGACACGTTTACACCTGGTTGATCCGGAAAGAATATTGAGGGTTGGTTACCGATTTTTGGCTAGGTTGCATTGCACTATATTTAACCTGGCCTGTATTACGGTATTGAGGTGGCGGATTCCCAGTTAAAATTCCGGATGAGTTATTTCCCCTTGGAAAGTATAAGCATACGATAACAGGTCAGTATTTATGACATTAAAAATAAAATCACAATTATGATGAGTATGTTAGGCTGAAAAACCAAATATTTCCCTCACCACAGTGTCATTGTCCCTCCATGAGACGGACGCAATCAAAGTGCCATTTGGAGAGTTGCTGTTAATGGAGGCGCCATACGGAGTGTTGAGGAACTCCGGAGGAAAATTGTTGCGGTTGACGACAACTTGAACCACAGCCTGGTTGGTAGCAGGATTTTTTGGGTTTCCCATGTCGTTACCAACGATTGTAACCTACAACCACAGTGTGAACTTTTATGATACAAAGCATACATGTAAAAATGTTAGTAATTAAAAGAGGGACAATCATCATGAAACATGTGAAAAATACACACTTCAAATTCTTTAAACAAAATGGAACATCGAATAGTTTAGCATACGGTGTAACTGGTAGTCCTTGTGACATCACTGGTCAGTGGCCTAACAAGCTGCAGCTTGTTGCCGTTGTTGATAAAGAAGAAACTTGTGTTTGAAGTCTGAGTGGGGCCAACTCGCATCTCCACTTGCTGTTTAATCATATACATAATGCCATAAGACTCATAATAGCAGCCCCCATCCATATTACAACAAAAACACACAAGATAGTTAAACTAAAACTTTGTTTTTAAGTTTAATGTAAATTTTGCAAGGTGCAAAAAACAAATATATATATATATAGAACTTGATTAAATTTTACCAAAAACTAAATGACAACAAATTTCAAAAAAATTATCAGCATTTACATTCCCTTAATATTTAAAAAGCAATCCATGCAAACAGAAAAGATCTTACATCGCCATCAGGATCAGTCAACGTTATAATGGTGAGGTCTTCGCCAGTTGGCTTGTGTTCATTGATGACAGCTGTGTACACACTTGGTATAAAAATAGGATCTCCAGCATTTCTGTCCACTACCACACGAAGAGAGACATACGAGGAAAGATATGGGAGGCCAGCTTTCCTGGGTAAACCACCATCTCGAACCTCCAAACGTAGCTGCATGAAATAGGGAGGAGTACATTAATAAAGCCTTATTGTTAATCTTAAACCAAATACAAAACAGAGGCAATCTTAACAATGTTTTTACAAGTTACGACAATACACATTAATATCTGCAAATATATGTTAATAATAAAACTTACCAAATACTCTACGGTACTATCAAGATTTATGTCCCTTGTGAGAACCAGTCGACCGTCTGTGTTCATTTGGAAGAAAGTGGATTCTGGGTACGATCCCTCCAGGAAGAAATTGTAGGAATTAAATGGGACCTGAAAAAAATAATTACGTCAGGTAAGCAAAAAAGCATATTAATAGTCAGTTAATTGTTTACAGACAACAAAAGAAAATCTTAAAGACAAAACAATAAGCCATGAATACCGCGGTGTCACTGTCGCTTCCTGAAGCCTGGAACACAAGTGTTCCCGCTCTGGCTGTAGAGTCGATAAACACAACATCATTGATGCCGTTGGTGGCGTTGTTATCAATGTTTGTGAAAACAGGGGCAAAATTGTTGCGCAAGACATTGATTGTCAGGGTGATGGTCACTCCTTCCTTTGGTGTTGGGGCTGCATCTCGCGTCCCAATGGTCAGCTGTAATGTGGAAATAAAACATGAGGTGGCAATAAACCTAGACGGTGCAATTTGTTCATTGTAAAAGATTTATATAAAAGAGCATCTGATGATAAACATAGTCTCTATCTCGGGTTGATAATCACCTTAATCCTTACAAACTAATAATTGCCCATGAAACAAAATCTAAAGAAAATGCTGCAGAAAAAATAGAATAAAAAATTACCATAAAAACAAGAGATGTGTTTGTCAGAAACACAATGCCCCCTATTGCGCCGCTTTAAAATAAAATTTCAATATATCTTTTGGCAAGTTTTAGAAATTATTTCCCCTTTAAAGCTTATTACTTTCCTTGGATTGTATTTTTTGACTTTTGACATGGAAGGATGACCTTGATCTTGACCTTTTACCACTCAAAATGTGCAGCTTCATGAGATACACATGCATGCCAAATATCAAGTTGCTATCTTTCATATTGCAAAAGTTATGGCCAATGTTAAAGTTTTCGGACGGACGGACAGACAGACGGACAGACTGATGGACAGATCAACTGCAATATGCCATCCTACCAGGGGCATAATAATGAATGCCTGAAAGGAGCTTAAACAATTTTTTATATTGTTATATTTTTTGTACAAGCTTAAGACAAAGACGTTCAGGCCTCATTCAAAAGTATTGGTATATCATAAATGAGTCGTGTTCTGAGAAAACTGGGCATAATACATGTGTGTAAAGTGTCATCCCAGATTAGCCTGTGCAGTCGGCACAGGCTAATCAGGGACGACACTTTCCACCTAAATTGGATTTTAGCTAAGAAGAGACTTCATTTAAACGAAAAATGTCATCAAAGCGGAAAGTGTTGTCCCTTATAAGCCTGTACGGACGACACTTTACGCATATGCATTATGCCCAGTTTTCTCAAAGCACAACTCAAATATTTGTCATAACATGAGCTGCCTTCTGGGAAAACTGGACTTGATGCAAGTGCATAGAGTGTAGTCCCAGGTAAGCTTGTACAGTCTGCACAGGCTAACCAGGGAGGACAATTTCTGCTTTTATGGAATTTTTTCTTAAAAGAAAGTTTTTTCCAACCAAAATTCCAGTTTCTGCCAAAAGTGTCGTCCCTGATTAGCCTGTGCAGACTAGACAGGCTAATCCGGGAAGATAATTTACATATATGCACTTAGCCCAGTTTTTCCAAAACAAGGTTTACACAAAGCACTGACCGTGTACTGGTCAGGTTGAGGCTTCAGCAGGGAACCTGTTCCACTGACAGTCACACGGCCATCAGAATTCAATGTGAATGGAACGCTTGATGAAGATCTAAAGTAGTACACCACTGTACTGAATGGTTGCTGCAAGTGCAAAGCAAAGTTAGAATCAAGAAAACGTTCTTTACAAATATTTGAAATTGCAAAAATAATATAAAACTAAAAAGATATGTTTTTATCATTCGAGGACCATACATTATTTTTTTCGAAAATTTATAGTTCATAATTCTCTTGTGTTATCATATTTATTTATTATGTTTTTAAAGTAACAAAATTTTAATGCAGTTTGTCATAAAAATCTATATTGACTATTAAAAAAAGAAACTTTACCAATAAGGTCCCTATTGTATGCATCTTTTGAGTTTCACATACCCGTCTGTCCCGATCCACAACATTAAGCGAGTAGACCAGACTGCCTTGTTCTGCAGTCTCTGGCACATTGGATGACACTGCTGCAGGGTGGGCCGCGGTGAGCTCCGGAGAGAAGAAGTTGCGGTTGACGGTCACGGTGACCTGAGCCGACGCCTCCAGGGCAGCCACACTGCCGTCCCTAGCGCGGATTGTCAGCTGCAAGTAGAGAGGAGAAATATTTATTATATTTGTGAGAGAAATTTGAGGGATGTGCATCCCATATAGAGATGTTACACACTTAAATCAGTTTCATCTTGAAGCATCCCTTATACATGTAGAGAGGTAACACACATGTTCCGATCCACATGAAACATCAGTTTCATCTTGAAGCATCACGTTTTTAATCATTTAGTGATCCACAAAGTCAAGTGAATTTGTATCAATTCTATTGCAGACAAATAGTTATGTGAGTACATTTGTATCACTTCTATTGCAGACAAATAGTTATGTGAGTACATTTGTATCAATTCTATTGCAGACAAATAGTTATGTGAGTACATTTGTATCACTTCTATTGCAGACAAATAGTTATGTGAGTACATTTGTATCAATTCTATTGCAGACAAATAGTTATGTGAGTACATTTGTATCACTTCTATTGCAGACAAATAGTTATGTGAGTACATTTGTATCACTTCTATTGCAGACAAATAGTTATGTGAGTACATTTGTATCAATTCTATTGCAGACAAATAGTTATGTGAGTACATTTGTATCACTTCTATTGCAGACAAATAGTTATGTGAGTACATTTGTATCACTTCTATTGCAGACAAATAGTTATGTGAGTACATTTGTATCAATTCTATTGCAGACAAATAGTTATGTGAGTACATTTGTATCAATTCTATTGCAGACAAATAGTTATGTGAGTACATTTGTATCACTTCTATTGCAGACAAATAGTTATGTGAGTACATTTGTATCAATTCTATTGCAGACAAATAGTTATGTGAGTACATTTGTATCACTTCTATTGCAGACAAATAGTTATGTGAGTACATTTGTATCAATTCTATTGCAGACAAATAGTTATGTGAGTACATTTGTATCACTTCTATTGCAGACAAATAGTTATGTGAGTACATTTGTATCACTTCTATTGCAGACAAATAGTTATGTGAGTACATTTGTATCAATTCTATTGCAGACAAATAGTTATGTGAGTACATTTGTATCACTTCTATTGCAGACAAATAGTTATGTGAGTACATTTGTATCAATTCTATTGCAGACAAATAGTTATGTGAGTACATTTGTATCACTTCTATTGCAGACAAATAGTTATGTGAGTACATTTGTATCAATTCTATTGCAGACAAATAGTTATGTGAGTACATTTGTATCACTTCTATTGCAGACAAATAGTTATGTGAGTACATTTGTATCAATTCTATTGCAGACAAATAGTTATGTGAGTACATTTGTATCACTTCTATTGCAGACAATTAGTTATGTGAGTACATTTGTATCACTTCTATTGCAGACAAATAGTTATGTGAGTACATTTGTATCACTTCTATTGCAGACAAATAGTTATGTGAGTACATTTGTATCACTTCTATTGAAGACAAATAGTTATGTGAGTACATTTGTATCACTTCTATTGCAGACAAATAGTTATGTGAGTACATTTGTATCACTTCTATTGCAGACAAATAGTTATGTGAGTACATTTGTATCACTTCTATTGCAGACAAATAGTTATGTGAGTACATTTGTATCACTTCTATTGCAGACAAATAGTTATGTGAGTACATTTGTATCACTTCTATTGCAGACAAATAGTTATGTGAGTACATTTGCTCAATCTCCTCAATCTTTCCACCTTTAAATATGAAACCTTTTACTAGAAAACACAGCCCAAATTGGAATATATGTAATTGAAAGAATTGCAGATAATTGGCCTTGTCAAAAAGTTTTCAACCACATCAAAACATCAAAATAATGCAAAAACAATTCAATAAATGTAAAAAAATTGCTTTTGTCAAGTAGCTGATCCAGACAAAGTAGTTTAAAACAGGTATAAGGGCAATAAGAGCATATTAGTCTTGCTCCGTGAAAATGTGGTTTAGTGCATGTGCATAAAGTGTCGACCCAGATAAGCCTGTGCAGGCTTTACAGGCCAATCAGGGACAACATTTTCCACTTTATTGGTATTTTTTGTTTAAAAGAATTCTCTTATTAGCAAAAGTCCATTTTAGGCAGAAAGTGTACTCCCCGATTAGTCTATGCGGACTGCACAGCGTAATCTGGGATGACACTTAATGCACATGCATTTAGCTCCCTTTTCACAGAGCGAGGCTGATATTTTATAAAGCAAAGACAGCAGTACTTACATAGTACTTCTCTGTGAGCTCATTGAGCACGCTGTTGAAAAGGGAGATAACTCCAGTACTCGGATCAATCCTGAAGAACTTCTTGGCCTCCACATCAGCAGTCAGGGTGTATGTGACTACACTGAATGGAGAAATCTGCAAGCACAGATAAATACCTCAATAAATCTACTGAGTAGGGGATTTGAGATGTATAACATTCCATGGTGGTACCAGTAATCATGTTAATTTATAGAGCGTTAATCCTCATCTCTTCACATTAGCAAAGCCCATATCTTTGAAGGTACAAACAATGCTGACCCTTATTATGCACCAATTGTTGTTTCAATAGCATAATTAAAGTCCATATAAATTATGATTTTAAGAAGGTTTTAAAATAAGAAATTGTGGTTGGCACCTCTAGATCATAGTAGGTTCTTCTTAATTCAGCCTACAGCAGGATATGTATATGGGCACTTGCTTTAAATAAACAGTTAATCATTTACCGTGTCAGCATCAGTAGCATTCATCTTCACAATGGTAGTAAACGTGTTCGTGTTTTCATCAATTGTAACATCATAGCCTGGCAAACTGAATGTTGGGGCGAAATTGTTGCGATCCACAGTGAATGTGCATTCCTTGGCTGGTGATGCACTTTTTGAGCCATCAGTAGCAAGCACTTGGAACTGCGGGAATGGAAAGTGGAAATCTCATGCTACATTATTTGCAATTTTCTAATAGGGTTTACTGGTAAGAGACAATCAAATACAGTGCAACAAGAGACAATCAAATACAGTGCAACACAATTATATATTTTATAAATGGCAATATACAATATACAATTAAATATATTATATTTATATAATGATAAATGATGAAGGTCTTTGCTTACCACATATCTGGCTGGCCGGTTGGGATCAGTAATCCTGCTGAGAATGCTCCTCTTTAAATAAATGCTTCCAACACCAGTTGATGGATTCTTTTCAATCAAGAAGTAGTCGTGGTCCCCATTGACAGACGTCAGGGAGTATGTCACTGAGTTGAATGCAGCCTAAATATATTCAAAATACAAAAGAGTACTTTAAAAACCTTAATGCGTTTATAATATTATACATGTACAATATACACCAAGGGCTTTGTATCACGAACATACTTAAATAAAATTTATTATTCAACTTTTGAGTTTTTCCCTCAAATTTAGAGATAATGCTGATCATCATGCTAAATTTGGCGTTCAAAAAAGCTTTTTGAGTTTTGAGTCTGACTCAACCCTGAGTTAAAGGAGGACTGTGTGCATATTCTAATAGCTGAGATTTGATATTGTTTGTGAGCTGACCAACATTTTAATGACTCAGCTGAGAGGGAACTCAAATCTCATCTGTCAGTTAAGCTCAAACATTGAGAATAATCATGATACTGGGCCCAGGTCTCAATCATAATGTATTTAGGCTGTGCTCTGTGAAAAGAGGGTTTAATGCATGTGTGCACTCAGCACAGGCTAATCAGGGACAACACATACCATCTAAAATGGATTTTTGCAAAGAAAAGACTATCTTTAAAAGAAAATTGTCATACAAGCAGAAAGTGTTGTCCCTGATTAGCCTGTGCAAACTGCACAGGCTTATCTGGGACAACACTTTACGCACATGCATTAAACCCCTACTAATAGATCTTTGCACATAATCAGTCAGTTACCTTTGAGTCACTGTCTGTGGCTGTAACAGTGTCAATAAGCTGGGTACCAACTGGGAACTCTTCGTTGATGTTGGCGGAGCACGCATCAGTAGAAAAGACTGGGCTGTGAAGATTCTGCTGGATGTTGATGGTCAAGGTCATTTCTGCAGTCTTAGGTGGAGAGCCACCATCTTGAACTTTCACGCGATACTGAAACAATTTACGTGAGGAGTTTAGAGGTAAAGTTTATTTTACACAATGTTGATCAATTTTGGAGTACACAGGTGTAGTTCAGTGCAAAGATGAGGATATGGCGCTTCTCTTACTTGAAAGCGTTTACAATCAAAGTTGTATAGTTTTAAACAGTTTATTTTAAATCTTTATCTTTTAATATAAGCTAATGAGATAAGTATTGATTTTTTTAAATATATACAGCAAAATATTTAACATATTAGAGTATTTAAAAATAAATATGTAACAGATGTGTTATTACATAGAAAACATCCTCGTTTTGTGTCCGTAAATTTTGGGCAACAGTGAGGTCACCATTTGCAGTGTTCAGACTAAAGAAGTTGAGGGCATTAGCAAAACCCAACGATGACATTGTCAGATTCTGTCTTCCGAATGGAATCTAAAATTAAAATAAATATGCTATATACTGCATGAGTTACAAGTGCTATTGAACAACTAGTTGGTTAAATTTGTGCAGCATTAACAGTGTAAAACAATCATGGCTTTATAAGCTCACTTTTTGGAGGAAAGCTTGATAAAAAAACATTCATACACACAGGGATATATTCGTTAAATTTTTCAACAAAAATACAAATCTGAACTTTTTTGTATAAATTTATTGTCAAGAATAAAACTTATGTTATAAAATATTAAAAGTAGCTAATTACTTACATCAATGTCATCATCATTCACTAGGAACTTGTGTATGGACGTTGACACGGGTATGTCCTCATTGATTGTAATGGTCTGTGCATTTGTAAAGTAGGGTGCATTCAAGTTGCGATACACGCTCACTGTCACAGTTGCTGTGTTAGTGGAAGTTGTCCCATCTGTGTCATATGCTCGGATTAAAACCTATATTATAAAATGCAAATAAACATTCACATAATGATTCACCATACAGGTAGAAAAAATGCATGGGACGTAATAATTGTATTACTTGCATCACACTTAATCGTTTACAATAAGCTTCTTGAAATAAGTTATGGCAATGTTGCAAATATTAAACACACATTTCTTTTCAAAAATACCTGCAAATAAAACATCAGATTTTAACTTTGATCTTACATTTCATTAAGCCTTAAATAGAGATGCAAGTAGTTGTGTACTGTATGAATCGCACATTAAGTTGATGAAATATGACCACTGCATAGCTTCAAACCAGCCTGCACATTTGCGCAGTCTGGTAAGGAGCTACACTGTCCACTAATGACACCATGAAAACTTGAGTGACTTAATAGTGGACAGGGTAGCTACTGTCTAGACTGCATGATAGCGCAGGCTGGTCTGGAGCTCCACTAGCCACATATGGCACGAGATCCATTTTCGCATGACGCAGGCTTGTATGTAAGCTCAGATTTCCTCAATCTAACCTTCCAGTCACAGGTTTACATTTTTATTTAGATAATGTTAAGGTCTTGAACAAAGACCAAAGCATTTAAAAACGTAAAAAATATTAGTTTCATTTTGCTCCAGTGGACAGATATTAATTATTGTATTATGAATTGTAATTATAATTTGAACTCTTTCCAGCTCTAAAGCAAAGTGAAAATGGCTTTTGCAACAAGCATAAAACCAGAATGACCCTTAATTATATTGCAGTCTGTTCAGGTTTTATGCTGTTTGCTGCTCATCAGTATCTTAGGGTTGAAAATGAAGCCTTGTAAACTTGAATCTAGTAAGAAACGTCTTAAATTTAATTTGATTGTCTATGGGACTACTATCCTGTCAAAATGCATTTTTAAGTGGTAAAGGATGATAGGCTACAATGCACTCACAGAGTATGTCTGAGTCCTGGTAAGGTCATTGACCAGATTGCTCTTCACAGACACCTGTCCAGTGCGCAGGTCCACGCCAAAATAGGTCTGGGCAAGACCGCTACCCACCATCTCATAGAACACGTCATTGTGGGGACTCTGTGGGAGGCAGTAGGGTTCAGATAAGATACAAAACTTAAACATGTGACATGGATTTTTCAAATGTAATTATGTTTTATTTTTTTTTATTTTATTTTTTTTTTAAAGAAAAGTGCTGTGAATAATTTTTACTAAAAGTGATAATGACATTGTGATTAAACAAATATATTCCTTTCTATAATCATTTATATTTTCATCAGAGGAATCAAGTTATTAATGTTTATCCATTACTTGCACCTTCATTTGCATATTTTTGCAAACTATTTTTATACTCAAATGATAAACAGAGTACCAAGACTTGAAGAGAGACAAAATACAAAAGTAGTTAATAAATGCAAGAAAACTCACAACTTGATCTTGATCGACAGCTGTCACAGATTCAATAACTGTCCCGAAAGGAGTTGTCTCTGGAATTCGCACATTTTTGGAAGTAACAGCAAATGTTGGCTGGAAGATGTCTCTGTTGACATTGATGATGATATCTGTGGTGTTGGTCAGTGGGCTCGGCTTACCGTTGTCATAGGCGACCAGAGGGATCTAATAAGAATCATAATTATTAACTTCAATTTCAAGACTGTTTGTAGGTAATTGCACTGAAATTCTTCTTCTAGTTTTGTAAAATACAAATATTATTGAAATAGAGAATATAAAATACCTGCTAATATATACCAAAGAGAAAATTATTTACTTAACTTGTATGAAATAAATGAAATAATTGCCAGAATATCACTTACTCTGAACCTGGTGATGGATGATATTTCAGCATTTTCAAGACTATCAGTTAGCCTAACAACACCTTGCGGGCTAACGCTAAAGTACTTGATCGTGATTGCATCAGTAGACAGTCGGTAGTTAACCAAACTGAATGCATCACTGTCAGTGGCAGACACTGTCATCACATCAGTCTGCGGGGAGTGTTTATATGAAATGGTGGCAGAGTATGGATACACATGTGTGGCTGAGTTGACAAACTGTGGAGCACGCTCGTTTCTAACGATATTGACAGTTACCGTGCCAGTGTTTACAGAGCGAAGATTGCCGCCATCATAGGCTTGTACATACAGCTGCAAACATAAATGGACATTTTTATACTTCGTGCAAATTTAAACAAAACAACAAGGCATAATTATTGTTAGCAATCTACCACAAAACCAAGCACATAAAATCATGCTGTACAAGACTATAGAGCTTTCACCTTACAGTAGACCACTTACCATAATATCAGTAATAGTATTATTTTCATATTATGATTAATCTCATTTACTACCCCTAATATTATATGCTACACACAAGCTTATCTGAAGAATGAGGAATACTTGCCTGGAAGGACATGTCTGTTCTCTCCAGTAACGATGTTCTCAGTTTGATGTAACCCTCATTGTTTGTTGGATTGTTTTCAATCAAGAACTGCTGAGAGGCATCGCTGGTTGTCGGGGAAACAAACTCAAAGTCCACTCTGTTGAAAGGATCCTTAAAACAACAACAGAAAATAATGTTATTTACACTGGTGATGAAAATTATCTTGATAATAGATTTCTAACAGAATTTGTCAAGCAAGTCCAGCATAACTATAAAAACTCATTAATAATTGGCAGATTAAAGAGATCCAACTTTGAGATGGACAGCAATATATCTTACAGTTCCATCACTGTCTGATGCAATGAGTGTGTAGAGAGTTCTTGCAAGAGTCTCATCTTCACGGACAGTAATGGTTACTTGGAAACCAGGCCCTGGTGGGGCCGTAAGGGCCGGCTGGAACAGGTTGCTGTTGATGACAAAACTCACCACACCTTGATCACATTTCTGAGCCTCTCCAGCGGAGTCACATGCCGATATGATCAACTGGAAACACACACAAATAAGTATGAAAATGTAATCAACTAAAATAGAGCACAACTAAAATAAAAAAGTGATTAACAAAAAGTATGAAGATGTGATCAACTTAAATACAGCATACAAACTATGAAAACGTGATCAAAAGAAAAATAGACTAGAATTAGCATTAAAATTCAATTATAATTATCTATATAATATTGCTTCATGATTTAATTGCATGAAACTTTTGAAACTATTGTTAAGTATTATACTGTCAATTTACCATCTGCTTAAGTACGTGATTTCCTTAATAAATCACACTTGGTTATTTGTTACTGTAATCAAAATTTCATTTCAAAATAATTCAGTAGTATGGACTTCAGCATGATTGTTACGATTGTATTACTATACTGATTTCAAGCTTCTGTGCATAATCAGACTTATATGAGATTGTGCTTACATTGTATTCAGAGAGCCTTCCCTGGAGACTGTTGCTAAGGACAATACGGCCGTCAAACTGGTTACTGGTAAAGTTGAACACATCCTGAATAGTGAACACAGAGCTGCCCTCGCCAGACACTATACGGTATTGCAGGGTACGGAACGGGTTCTGGAAAGACACAAAACAAAAAATCACTACTCTGCTAAAAACTTGTATGTTTTGATATGGAAACAACCTTAGTTACAACTGCCTTGCAGGGTTATGGAAAACATGAGTTACATGGATTGCAAGTCATAAACAGAAAGCAACAAAATCATACGGCAGATAGAATATAATGTAACAAGTGTGTACCATACAATTGAGTTACTTCAGTAATTATAATTATGCAGAATATTGAATAATATGAATAATGAATAATAATAATTACCACCACAGTATAGTAATTGCGGGTAAGTCTGATGTTATGTGCAGGCCAGCAAACTGGTGTTTGCTATTGAAATTACAAAACATTACACAACTTTATAGCCAACAGGGAAGCTTCCAAAAAGACTGCTCAGATTCGAAGGTTCATCTGGAGCAATGCTAGCAAATATGGTTTACGACCAATTTTGGCATGACTCTTTTATTCCTTTACACAGCATCACAGTCATTCTTCAGCTACTTACCCTAGTAATTTGGTCATCGCTGTCCGTAGCCTGCACGGTAAAGACCGTGGTACTTGTTGGGGTGTTCAAGCCCAGGGGGATGGTGACTTTGTTAGAGCCGCTATCAATGTTGGAAATGATTGGTGTGAAGAGGTTCACCAGAACTGTGACAGTGAAGTCTGTACGTGTGGTGGAAACTGAAGGTGGACTTCCACCATCTCTGGCACGCACAACCAACTGGAAGGCACATATGCACACAATATTATGTGAAAGTACACACCCTTAGTAAGACGAAAATCCAACAATTTACATAATTTTTAATATTCACATTTTCTTATGAAGGAAAAATTCAAAACTCAAAAATTATGTCCCACGCTCATGAGCACTTTACCTGGTATGTAGTATCCTGTGTGTTGATTTTCACCAGTTTCCTGTTAAGGAAGACCTGCCCAGAGTTACTGTCAATGTTGAAATACCCATTTCCACCAGATTCTATGAAGTAGGAGACTGTCCGGAAAGGAGCCTAATAAAGGAATATTTACGACATTTAGACCTTTATAAACAAGAATTTCATTTGTTACCAATTGCTCGTCAATGTCATTCCTAAAAGTTGCTGAGTTTGTTCATGTCCTTTCTGTCATTTTGAATAAGGGGCAAATGATTTCCCCGGAAAAATAAATGAAACTAAGATAACAATTGCTTCTTTCTGTACCCAGTGCAGTTTTTGACAAATGAGACTCGTCAATGGCCTTCATAAATTTGAGAGTCTCCATTTAAACAAATAATCCAATTAAACTTAATATGCATCATAAAGAAGAACGTTGAATTCATTCGAATTCTAATTGAAACTTTATGTTGAACATCAGAATGAAATATTACTGAAGTATCATCATCTGTTGCTTGCACTGGTGCCCCGATGGCGCTCCCGATTGTCAGGGTTTCCAAGATGGTCTCTGTCCTGGTAGCAACAGTCATTATTGGTATCCTCAGATTTCTCTGGATAATTATTGTGTGGTCATATGTTCCAACAAGGCCTCCATCGTCCCTGACTTCAATCAACAACTGTAACCAACGGAAACCAAATGTGGTATTGATTCATAAATGTTACAATGATAAACATCTTTTTAGAAACTAAACATTACATTATTTTTTATGGCTATAGACTGCTATGTGCGCCATAAAAAGTTCTTTATACTTAATGGTGTCACACTTGATTAACCACTAGCTACTTCTTCTTTAAATTGTCATGTTCATAAATGGGTTTAAAATCTTGTAAGTTCAAAACAAAGATATATATCATTATATTATACCCCCCATCGGTCAATGCGGCTGGGATTTGTTGTTTCAACGAGGCTTCCGGCTGTCTGTAGAGCAAGGACACCATTGCCTTGGTTGACAACATTGAAGAATGCGCTTGCTGATGCAGGAGAGCGGATTGAAAACGAAAGGGTTGAGAATTTTGGGGCTATTGGAAGCTGCAAGAGAAATAATATAAGTTAAGTATACAGCAATTTAGCTCTCTGAAATACATGAAAACTTATTTTACCCTGAGGTAGTCAAAGGTCAATATTGCAAAGGAATAGGGGTCAGTACAGGAGCTCAAGTCATCCAGTTATAGATGCTCAGTTTAAAGGTGGTAATTTCTTATTGAAGTATTTATGAGTGTGCAGGAACTATGATATGTTTGAGCTCCCATAGACTTTCGTGTCATCAATTGATGACTTACAGAAGTTATAATAATGTATGGTATAAAATGCCGTTATTTCAATAAGTAAATAAAACATACCAGAACCATAGCAACACACACATATTAGGACGCATCTGAAAGCTGCATCCCAGAGAACTAAATTACCATAAGGTGCTATTGACCATTAGAAATAGGATCAAATGAGAATGTTTGCTTACAGAGGCATCTGGGTCCTGGTAGTTCAGTGTGTCAATAATATTCCCAGTTGTGACATCCTCGTTAACTGTGATCACACGGCCCTGAGTGGTGGTGAAACCCGGGGCTCGATTCTTGTATATTGTAATGGACACTGTGGCAGGCTGGAGACCTGCTCGGGACGGCGTGCCTTTGTCAAAGATCTCTATTGATAGCTGTGAAGAAACAAGCATACTTCATGTCAAAAATCATTTGTTTTGTATTTAAATAGTTTAAAATCAAACCTGTAAAACAAAACAAAAAATAAGTATGTAGCTAATCAGTCAATAAGCTTTACAAAAATATCTATTATCAAACTTGAGCACGAAACAAATGCAAAGGTTTTATAGTTTTAAATACTAAAATAATATAGTTGAAAAGAAAGACATGTTAATACCGTATAGGAGCTCAATGCGTTCTTTAAGTCGCTCTGAACAAACACATCACCATCTGAATCAACGCCAAAGTAATTCTGAGCAACTGACGTAGGTGCAAATCTGTAGCTGACTTCGTTATTGGGAGCAAAACGATCGGGGTCTGATCCAGTTAATGTTACAACAACTGATCCCAGAGCTTGGTCTTCTGGGATAGCTGCGGTCCTCGAAAGGGAGGCAGGATTAAAGACTGGGTTTTGCAGATTCCGAGTGATTGTGACATACAGCAGAGCTGTTGCTGTTCTTGGCACCAATCCATTGTCAGTGGCGATGATTCTGACCTGATAAATGAAAAATGTATTTTTTATACGTACAGTTTAATAGCATTTTAAATCAATATTCTGAGAGATCAATGGGTATATCAATCTTTTGTCAGATTTGTTTAACCTAAGTAAAAATAAACCATGCAATTTGTAATTAAAAGATTCACAATTGCATCAGTTCTACATATGACCTACCGTACAAATCTTTATAGTCAACAGGTGATTAGGATTGCAATCCCTTTACTGACATACCGTGTATGGGCTCTTTGCCTCGTCTGTAAACACAGCCCTGGTTCTGACTGTCCCATTGACAGCTGGGAGACCATTGACAGTTGTTGGCGCGTCTGTTATACTGAACTTATCAACACTATTGTCATCTCCGATGATTCTGTAAGTTACTACATTGTTCTCAGCCTGAAATCAGAAATTCAGTTTTGCAGAAGATGCAAACTTCCTTTCATGAAACTTGACTATCACATATATTAAAGTCAAAGCCACACCCAAGGTGACACTTAGAAAATAATATATCAATTTGTCAAACCAAGAGTAAAACAAATACATAAAAAAAAACATTTTCCTCAAATGATACTTTAAATTTTCATAAAATAAGTGCACCTGACCAAGAATGGCGTTATTTTAATTTTATTAATAAGATTGTTCTTCATTACAGAGAAAGGAAATGTAAATGATAAGTATGGGACTTGCATTAATGTCACCACACTCTTATGTTAACACACATAAAGGTGAGTGTTAAGATTTTAAGAGAAAGTCAACAAAATAAATTTCTTTCTTATTGCAGGGGAGGAAAATAGCTTTAAAATCAGGATTAAAATATTTCACAATGTCAATTTTAATGGTTAATTCTAAATTTAACAATGTTCTCTCTAATTGTGACTTAAAACAACATACTTGTAACATTTCAATTATATGGAAAAAATATATAATATACATTTTTCATCGAAACATGTTGCTTATGGAAAGTTCAATTAAAAAATTGTGTGTAAAATTATGAAAACATGATCTTTTTTTTAAGAACACATAAAATGCAACATACAGTTGGAGAGCTGTCTTGTGCAGCCACAACTCTCACAGATGTACCAATAGTAGAGTCCTCATTGATTGTGGCATAGTAAATGTTCTCGAAGAACAGTGGAGGGTTGTCATTCCGCACAATTCTGAACGAGACCGGATTGTTTGGTCCATTCAGACTTGTGGGGGTGCCAAGGTCCCTCAGCCCAATTGTCACCTGAAAAATTATATTTCAAATATGTACATGTGCATCTATTTACTTAGTACAGTTATACATAGGTTCAAAAGAATGGCTGTTTGTTCACAACCTTATCTTGAAGCTGAACAGATGTAATAAAATATATTTTCGTTTGTATGGTTGGGATATCATAATATACAAAAGCAAGTGCTACCTTGCTTTTTCTTTTATGAACAAGTGATAGCTTCAATATTGATCACTTATTGTAAAAGTATAACAATATTCCTCGATTGCCATTCAATTAATTAAGGTTAAATCTTAAATTAATCAATGATTATTATAGAATTAATCATTGTTATTTGCTTAGAATATTTGAACTAAAACACCTACAGTGAAGTTATTGATGGTTCTCTCAAAGGCAGGTGCTCTCTTCATGTACACGTTACATCTATCCAGGTTGTTGTCGGTCTCAGTACGGAAGTAATTCTGTGCAGTGATGTCCCCAACGATACTGCACTCCATAAGGTTGTGAGGGGCCTATAGAAAATATGTTATCAATACTGAATCAATACTGTATTAAATATTTAAATTGGATATAATCCTTTTATATTTTTACCTACTTTTCAGGTAAAGTATTTACAATCAATGAAATCAGTTTGTTATTACTTTCATAAGAATAACATTGCAATGAATGAGTTAAATGACTGATGAACAATATAAAATAATGTATAAACCCAAATAAACTAACCAAAAAAGCAAGATAAGCCATTAAAGACAAGTACCAGACACAGAAGACATATCTACACTGATGTAATTATCCAAAATGTGCCTCAGTTTAAGGACACCTTACTCTGCAAAGAATATTGTGTCATACATAACAATCATGTTTGCACTTCAACATAGTATTTATAGGTTCATGTTGATAGGAAGTAAAGAGAGACTCATTTGTGACAAAAACTTACACGTGAAGCATTTTCATGCTAAACCAAATTGTGAAGAGTGACAGACCAACTGACTAAACGACAGGGTGGTTCAAGTATACCTCGACAAACTGTGGGGTACAATAAGCAGTGTATAATATATTTTCAAATGGAATAATTGTTACAGGTAAACCGTGAATGATACCTGTAGGTCAAGATCACTGATTTGGAGGGTAGCAACCGGTGTTGTCAACACAAGGTTTTCGCTGATGTCAACAGGGCTGTTGAAGAACGTCAGCCATGATGGCGGATTCCTGTTCCTTGTGACCTTGACCTTCAGCGACAGAGAGGCGGACTTCTGTACGTTGCCATAGCCACCATCTCGAGTTGTAAATTGCATCTATAAATAGCAGTGTGCTTGTCTGTTACTGTACATGTATATGGTTCAGCAATTCATATTAACAGTGTGTGAAATATAGTAATATGTGATAATATGATGAGATGTTAAGTTTTAATAAATAATACAAAAAAAGAAGAGATTAAGTAAATCACTTGAGCGCAATCCAATACATCTAATATATTTTTTTAATAAAACAGCACTGCATCGCAAGATTTAAACAGTACCTGTTCAAGAAAAGCACTCTAAATCGTAAAAGCAAATTAACTTTCTTAAAAACAATTGACTTTCAAAGACAACTTTAAAAAGATAATTGAGTTCTTTGATTAAGAAATAATCAAATAATTAATTGATTTCTTAGATTAAAAATTGCAATCACATTTACTAATATTTAACTTCATAAATTATACCTGGTATTCCTGGGCACTATCATCATTCAGATTTCTATTCAACACCAATTCTACAAATGCTGGGTTAATGGCATTTCTCCTGAATGTGAAATAGCTGGCTGCAGTTCCGAAATATATAGGGGCAGTATCACTCAGTTGTCCAAATCGACCCTTCAATAAAATTTATAAATTCATATAAGTAAAACAAATTATTTGTTTAAGTCAATTAATTAACATTTTCAGAGAAAACACTGTGTTCATATTAAAAAAGGTCATAAACAAAAAATTAATATGTTTAAACCATAACTATGAATTACCAGTATAAATGATTTAGAGAATTATTTTTTATTTAAATACTAAAGCGTATCATAGTGCCAATATTTATTGAACACATGAATTTTTAAAAACTTTATATCGTCCTACAAACAAACGTACAGCATCACTGTCTGTTGCATTGAAGGTATACACAACAGAGCCTGGAGAAGCATTGTCGTTGAGGGTGATTTCACTGACTCCATCTATTCGTGGAGCATTGTTTCTCTGAATGTTCACTCGAACCACCAGGTTGCTATTATCTGAGCGAGTGGGGGAACCACCATCTGTGCCTCGTATCGACAACTGTAATTCAAATGACAATGGCATGATAGTTACTGTGTTGCGATACTACCATCACAACACATTATTTACAGCACAAATATGATCAGCATGCGTCCAACAAGATTGAACTTTCTAAAAACATTTAACATTTATTGACATGCTAAGACAGACTAGATTACAATTATTTCTGATATCCTGTTACTTGATATATAGAACAAGACTATTGTCAAGCAATATGGTCCCCTACCAGTGAAAGTCCACCATTTTCAGCAATATTTCTAGTCTATTTGTTGTCATAGCAACCAGAATTCTTGACGTAGGAACGAAATGAAATGATGTGCATAATCTCCATATTGCCATTTGTCCATGTTTCAAGTTTCATTAAAAAATATGAAGAAGTTATTGCAGGATCCAGAAGACTGTGACAGACTCGCAGACTGAGGGACACACAGAGCGCAAATCATAAGTCTCCTCCAGTTTCACCGGTAGGGGACAATAAATATAATACATTGCAATATTTCATTTGGGATGGTGGTAATACAAACATTCTGATATCCCTTATTTATCAGGGTTAAAAGTACAAGATTTCTGTAACATGATCAGTGTAATAAGTAAATTACGAGTTCTGTTACTTCATAAGACTCTTGGAACTGTTGTTACCTCATAGGCTGAAGCACTTCGGTCTTCAAAGTTTCGAATTACTGTGATTGTTCCCGACGTGGGTGTGTACATGGAAAACATGTCATTATTGACAATCTGGTTCGTGTCCACATCTCGAACTGAGCCGATTGAGTAGGAAATTTGGCTGTTAGCTGTATTCTGTAACACAAATCCACTCATAGTTTATTTTGTGCAGATATAAATCATGAAGTAATTCTTAAGACACATATTCTTGTGATAAAAACTACAAACACAGCTGTTTTTTGCAAAAATAAATTCATAATATATATTCAATCAGTATTTTTAATTTAAGAAAAGATTGAATTTAAATAAAAGGTTTGCATTTAAAAAAGACATGATTGTTAATCAATAGCATCACAAAACTGTCAATTTTGTATTTCATGGACTTACTGGTTGATCGCCGTCTGTTCCAGTAAACACAAAGTTCAGAGTGGTTGGCTGGGATACACTGGCCTGGTAGCCAACAAAATCTTCTGGTATCGTCTGTGCTTGTAAGTTACTTGAAATGCTAGGACTAAAGTCATTCACATCCTGTAACATAGAGAATACAGAAATAGAGTAACAGTATATTTGCTTTATACAAGATTTGGCCAAAGACTTTACTTTTCTTTAGTTGTGAGTGTTTATTTTCGTTAAGTCACCTGATATAATGGCCACAAAGACATATTTGATGTAAGAGTATCTGTAGTAGTTACATACATGTAGTCGTGTAGTATATGTAAACACTAAGCTGAACATAAATATAAATTATACAAACAAGAGACCAGGAAACTACATCCTACGTTTTTGTATAAATTAATTTACTTTAATTTAATCAACTGTGTAAGCAAGTTCTGCATCTAAGATACCTTAGGCACAAAACAACAACACAATACATCTATTATCAATCAAGGAATTTAGCGGAAACCATTATTCTACTTTTAGTAACAGCAATCTTGACCCCCCTGGCCAAAAATGCAATCCCATGCTATAACAGCCAGTAACCTACCTACAAACACAATTTCAGCACAAACCTTATCTGAAATGATGTGTTCAAACTTAAAATAAAATTGAGTGCAAACTTTTTATCTTTTTTAGAAGCACGATGATAACATTGACCCTACTGGCTCCAAATGCAACCCTCTGAATGTCAGAAAGAGATAAATATATAAATATAAATTATTCAGCTAAATTGATGGTAAGAGATTATGGACCTGGTCTGTGACCTTGCGAGATGATCTCACGGACACGTTATGTTTCAATCGAATACATGTAGTAGTTACAGAGTTGTAATTTTCTCATAGACCTTAACCTGACTGAACTACAAAGGGTGGCATAATCACCCTTAAAGGCTAGTTGTCAAAGTAAGAAGTCTTGGTCAGTGTATATTCACAAGATCCTGAACACAAGTTCCTCATTGTATTTCAATATCTGTAGTAAATATAGACATATAAACTCGTTTCCAATTTTTTCCTTACAACATATAGGTTAATAACTCTGCTCAATTGCATGCCAGCGGCAAATTGTATAAATATGGATAACTTTATGCAATCCAAAAGATAACCTTTATTTGGATAAAGATAACCCAAGTCAAATACCTGGGCTTATTTTAATCCAAAACGTATTCAAATTGTGCACCTGTTCAAATATCTATTGTTTATACAATCGCTTATCAAAACAAGATATCCTAAAATTAAGATTCTCAAAAGTTATGCACTGGATAAGAGTTATCCATATTAATACAATTGGCTACAGATGTATGGACCTTGGTCAGTGACCTCACACAATGACCTTGGTCAGTGACCTCACACAATGACCTTGGTCAGTGACCTCACACAATGAACTTGGTCAGTGACCTCACACAATGACCTTGGTCAAAGACCTCACACAATGACCTTGGTCAAAGACCTCACACAATGACCTTGTTCAGTGACCTCACACAATGACCTTGGTCAGTGACCTCACACAATGACCTTGGTCAGTGACCTCACACAATGACCTTGGTCAAAGACCTCACACAATGACCTTGGTCAGTGACCTCACACAATGAACTTGTTCAGTGACCTCACACAATGACCTTGGTCAAAGACCTCACACAATGACCTTGTTCAGTGACCTCACACAATGACCTTGTTCAGTGACATCACACAATGACCTTGGTCAGTGACCTCACACAATGACCCCAAACACACATGCAGTTTCAATTGAATACCTATAAAAGAAACAGTGATGAGATGGTGTATGTTAACACTATAAAAGAAACAGTGATATGGAGATGCTGTATGTTAACATAAACCAGAACATTACACGGATTCGGACACTGAAGCTGACAACAAATTTGGGTGAGTAGTATAGCTCAGACCATTTGGTGATTGGTTGAGCTGAAAAGACTGATACTTATATATTTAAAACATCCAAAAAATATTTTTTAAACACTTAACCCAACTTTCTGCATGCACAAGTGACTCATCAAAAACCACCACTCAATTGAAAAAACACAAAAAAAGTAACTTAATATAAACTACAATACATGCAACTACAATAAACGCTGTTGTCAGATCACACAAACAGTCATATCATAGCATTTGGGATGAAAACAAACAATGAACTCACGATCACTTCTATGGTAACTTGGGCTCGTCTGTTTGGAACAGGTGACGATGATCCCTGTGTAGTTGTGACAAAAAACGTGTATGTGCTCTGGGCTTCATAGTTCAACTGTCGAAGCGAGCTGATGACACCAGTAGTTGGGTTCACTGAGAAGTCACTGTTAGGGGGATCCATTGTGTACGTGATAGAGGGCGTCGCATCAGCATCAAAAGCCTGAAAGCAGTCAAACAGGTGAACTTTAACAAAACAATAACATTCAATTTGTGATCATGTTGCAAAGGTCATTGAAACAGTTTTACAATTCACTTTATGCCATCTTCTGTTTGGGGTCAAAATATCGGTAATTACAAATGTATTACCAAAGAAATATCATTAATTTTGTCACAGAGGCCTATTTATGTGTGTGCAAGAATCATTCTGAAGATGTAGATATTAATATACCGGTACCTGTAAATGCAGATGTTAATCGTGTTTATATTTCTTACATAGATGTTTGTCTGTATTGCACAACAAAAACATCTGTAATACCTTGACTGCCAGTGGAGTAGATGTTGTTCCTTTTTGAGTTACTGTAGAAATCAGATTTTCTTGAATCGTTCCAGTATAGGACACGTCAAATGTTGGAATGGTGTCGTCGAGGTCTAGCACATTGACTGTCACATAGGCGGTTGCAGCCAGGCTGGGAATTCCGTTGTCACGGGCAACAGCAAGGAATGTATACTGTCTCTGCTCCTCATAGTTCAGTCGAATGATGTTTCCGATTGCGCCAGACCCTCCATTAATACTAAACCTAAGGACCAAAACAAAACAGGTTTTATTAAATAATATGTGTATGTTCACTTTCAGCTGATTTTGTCTTTGTATTTTTCATGACACATGGGGATGCTGTAGATTTCAATTGAGCATTTTAATGCCATTTATTTTTAAAGTATACCTGGTAGGATCAAAGTTTGCCAGGCTGTAACTAATGGTGTCGCCATCTGCATCAGTAGCCTGTGAGGAATAAACACAATAAACATTACAATGATGATTTTCCTGGTAGAATGACAACATTGTACTTAATTTTAAAATGTTATCCACAAATCAAATAGTTACAACTCACATGTGTTTATATTCAGCAATCAATACATGAAAAAGGAAATGTAATCCAAAAGGAACAAATAAAGACAAAAACGTAACATACCGAAACTGAGGGATTGAAAGTAGCAAGTTCATTTTCATTAACGCTGTACACGTACGATGTTTGTTGGAATACAGGGGCATTGTCGTTGGCATTAAGTACATTTACGGTTACTGTTGCTGTATCTACCTGCAAAACCAAACAAAGATGGTTCTGAACACTTCGGGTACTGAAGAAGCAATATTTTCAGTACAATTATCAGTAAAGAGATACAACTTACACTTGAACACACAACAGTAAAGAAATAATAAAATTAACAATGGTCTTACCCTGTTGGTAGAATCCCTAGCTGTAACATTGAATATATATTGTCTCTGTGTTTCGTAGTCAAGCACTGATCTGGCTGTTCCAAAAAGCTGAATTCTTCCACTGCAGGGAAAAAAATAAATCAAGTAAATAAGGAAACACAAAAAATATCTTGTTTAAAAATGTATGCACTTCCATCAAAGCCTGTTTTACTTGTCAGCTGATATGCCTTCAAAGCAGTAACTGGCATGCTACACAGACATCTTATTGTCTACCTTTAATGCTATTGTGCGTGTTGTTGTATGGGGTAGAAATGTGGGTAACTGCAAAATGATTTAGGAATCTCTGATGAAAAAACGTGCACATTAATCACACATATTTTATTCGCAAACAAAAAGGTCTCAGATATACAATATGCTAATAAAGTATGGATTTCAACACAAAACATAACTTACGAATTAGAATTTGCAAGCACAAATTTATCTGCAATGTTGTTTCCAACCAGATTATATGTCAATGTGGCATCCTCCGCATCTCTAGCCTGAAACGTGATAGTGAATGTATCACTTATCAAGGTAAACATATCACTAAACATAGTACACGTACATGTATCAATAGTCATAGTAAATGCATCAGTAATAATAGTCAATGTATCATAAATCATAGTAAATGTATCTGTAGTCATAGTTAATGTAACAGTTATCATAATAAATGTAACAGTAATCATAATAAATGTATCAGTAATCATAGTAAAGGTATCAGTAATCATAATAAATATATCAGTAATCATAGTAAATGTATCAGTAATCATAGTAAATGTATCAATAATCATAGTAAATGTATCAGTAATCATAGTAAATGTATCACTATCAGAACTGAGTGAATGTACTTGTTATAACAAAATACACATTATCCAACAGTTACTAATAACGCTTTAAAAAAAGTGATTAAACCAGTATAAAATGTTATTCAAAACTCAGTACATACTTTTTTTTCAACCATTGCAACACTCCATTTATAACCCAATAACAAAGTAATGGGGAAGTTTGAAAAAAAAACGAAACTTAGACTTTTATTTGAATAGCAGTGTTAATGGTCCATTAATACAAACCAAGCAGTTAACTGTACCCACCACAACTTGGATGACAAATGTTCCACCAGGGGATGCCTCACTTATGCCGGTCTCATAGTTTGCAGATTCAAATCTGGGGGCGTTGTTTCCAGCACTGATAACTTCTACAAGAACCACAGTGTCTGTTGTCCTGCAAAAATAATTGTCACAATAGCCTCATTGAGGTTGTTACTCATTATTGAAAAAAAAACAAAGCACACACATGTTTTATTAAAATGTTAACTGGTTTGTGCTGAGATGATAACCTTTGATTAGTAGAGAGGAACAAACTTTTCTTTGCTCACAACTCACAGAATATTGCCAATTAGCAAATGCATGTCAAAGTATGCAATCTTCAGGTTTCATGTTTTAAGCTGTATGAGTTGAAAACTAATATTCATTCAGAGTAATTTTCTTCTATAAAAATATGTAACATTATTAGGTACATTTATAGTGAATGTTTTCTTACGAAACAATAATATGTTCACTAAACACTCTACTATGTACCTTGTATTCTGGTTAGTGTTTGCGGGATTGTCAGTTGCACGAAGTGATACAGCAAACACGAGCCCTGCGCTGACCGGGCCAGTCAGGTAGAGGCCATCGTCTCTTAAGGCAAGTCTATTCAGCACCTCGGCCTGAGTGAGTAAACCAGATCTCACTGTCACTGACTGGATAGCCACGGTCACTGTAGGGTTACCATTGACATCCACGTCGCCAAGTGGGCGGAAGGCCTGGAACGCATTATCAAAAGAGGCACTATGACTGCTCAATATTAAACAAGTGATGCTCTGCATATAACTTGTTGCTCTTAAAATTTAAAAGGGTATAGGTATACAAAACACAACATTTCTCACAATGCCATCAATATGCATGATTAAAAATCTAATACATGAACATCTTCATGTTGTTCTTTAAAGTTAGCTGAACCAGATCTTAGCAGAATCAGAATAGTGCATAATCTTGTTATTTTACTTTAACAACAGGTTTTTCACATCAAACAGGCATCATATGTTGTTGAATAAAAAGCAATGGTGACATACATTGGTAAGGAGATTGTTGTTAATGGTATAGTCTCCTTCTAGCTTCTGAACTTGCAAATTTTGTCCAGTAAAAGTCGGGTCGTTGTCGTTGACATCAAGGACAGTCACCTGGACCTGCTGGTCACTAGAACGTGCACCAGTAGGAAGGTTCTCAGTAACACGCAGCTATGTGAATGGGAAAACATACAGTATAAGTGGTTGTAATTAGATAAAAAGCATTGAATTTAAGGGTTGTATGTCACAGCCTTATAAAAAGATAACACGTTGAAACAAATAGTCTACAGAATTCACAACCTACCAAACTAATAGAAGTGGGCAAAGAAATATATATTTATTTCTTTATAAGGGGGCATCTTAATTTTTTATGTAAAACATATTTTACAATCAGCAATCAACAAGTTGTTTTATGGCCAAACTTGACCTTTTACTTCTTTGTGTGACCTTTGAGGAAGGGAGAAAAAGTAGACAAGCTACACATGACCATTTGCGGTAAAGTTATTAAAATTGCACAATGAACAAAAGTTTAAGACAGGAAAACCTTTATTTGGCCTTTAACCGCAAGTGACCTTAACTTTTGAGGTAAAGAGACAGAATGATGTTTCAGGCCACTTTTCTTCCTATGATGGTTAACATTTGTTTCAATTTATTTAAAAATCAATCAAAACATGGAAACATTAAGACAAACACACAGACTGACAGTGCAACTGCTATCATCAGCCTTGTTTGAAGGGGGGCATTAATATATATCAAGTAATTTTTTATGTGATAATATTATTATATATTATATCATATAAGGTAGTAAATATTTTATTAAGGTAGTAAAACCACCTTACTACCAAGTTCTTTGTTTACTAATATGTACTCTATTATTCACACTCACTGTAAACGTGTATACTGTCTGTGATTCCCTGTCCAGAACCTGTGTGGAGTAGATTGTGGCAATGTTAGAACCACTGGTCTGGACGGCAAACGGAACTGCCTCCAGAATTGTGTAGATGTAGGTCTGGTTGTCACTTGCGATCTGCAATTAATCAATATACATTAACATTCAAACATTATGATTAAATGTCAGTTATTTTTCAAACCACTTTCCGTATTGCACTAAACACATTTGTTGTTTTTTTCCTTCAGCAGAATAAAGAGTTGGTACCTTTTGAGGACACAGAGTTTATATAGAGAAAATTATTTGGAATGTTATCATACATAGCAACAGATAACAATGCTTGAGAAAGTATTTTAGTAAGAAAGTCAGTCAACTATGAATGCTTTAAATTTCCATCTTTGCATTGTAGATGTATGACAATTTTGACAACAAAATATTATGAGTAAAAACACCATACCACATCAGGATCAGAGACAATTATTTGGAAAGCCGATGGACTTGATGAAGTTTGTGTTGCGCGAACAGTTTCTCCAATATTGTTTCTCTCATATATGTACCCATTGAAACTACCGGTGTTCGTGGAAATTTGAGGGGGATTCTGGTTGTTGGCTTGAACAGTAAATTGTATCTCAGCTGTTCTGAACTTTGTTGGATCATTTATTTGGGAAGCCTGCAAGATTAAACATAAATGTAAACAGAAAATACTGGGATTGGAAGATATCTTTTCCTATAATATATGAGACATTTGAATTATGAATCATTTTATAACAGAAAGATTAATAGCATGATTTTTCCTCCATATATGAGGAAGTGAAAATGAATTTTGTTGATTCAAGATTATAAATACAGCTCAGTACAAACAACAACCTTGAATAAATATATATATATATGTAACTATTATTTATAAGGTGCAGGAATTATAAAAAATTAAACAAGAGAGTTAACATGTATTGCCTTAGTCCTCCATACATGAAGTATTCAAATCCCAACAATTGAAAGTATTTCATAACGACCGTCCTTACAACAATAAATATATTAAATATTCATAAATAAGAATCTTACCCGAAGAAATAGCTTCAGCAAAGTGACTTCATTTCTGCCAATGACCTGAGTCTGGGTCACTGTTGCCGTGTAGATATCCCTACCAGCAAGGTTGGTGTCAGTACCAGCAGAAGACGTGGATACAGTGAATCTGTTGGCAAAGCCACTTGGAGTGCCTGAAATATTATGGACAATTACAAAGGACTCAGGTAAATGCTAAACACAACAGAAACATCGTTCATTAACACCATCTTTTATCCAAAGAAAACACATCCATGCATAAACAAGAGATGTTTGTAAAACATGCATGCCTTATATAACCTAAGCACGTCCCAATAACCTAAGTGATCATGTCTTACCCTAATTGACCAATAAGAACTTACTGCCAACTATGGAGAACTGGATTTGAGCATTCAGTCGATCCATATCGAAGGCACGGATTGATCCCGTCGCTGTTTCAGAGCCTGTCACCGTGGGGATAAATGTCAAAGCTCCAGCCTTAAAAACAACAAAACAATAGTGTCTGAATATACTCATTTGTTTTCACTTTCTACGTGATTGTTTTAATTTATAAATGCATGCTGCTAAAAATGGCTTCAAAAAATGTAGCTAAAACTTACACATAAGGTCCAATTATGTCAACTCATCCAACATTTAAACCGCTGATCTGCAATTATTTAACTACGGAACATGAAAATCCTGTGAAATTCTGTTGGTCTAAACAAATAAGTTTATATATGTATTCACAACTATTTACCTCTTACAGAGTGACAATGAAAAAGTGTACAGAATCTATCTATTTTTGTTTTTTAAGCTTTGAAATTGAGAGCTGACATATATTATCAATAGTTTCTCTCCATGCAAGTACATTTATTTATCTCTTAAATATAAAAATACAAAATACGATAAAGTGTATACAAATTTTTTGTATGAAACAATTTTTTTTTATTAAGACTTTCATCTGGGTTCAGGTTGTATACAAATTTTGTATTAAGACTTTCTTCTAGGTTCTGTTAAAAACTCTGTACGTCATTGACATGATCTGTGTATATACTTTGTTGTAATATGTGTGGACTCAAGGGCTTAAAGCCTTATGTATGTTGAAATAAACTCTATAAAAATCTATAAAATTTGAATAAATGATAATACACTTTGCATGAAGACAAAGTTTAATAGTAATTTATGAGTTTAAACAAGATTGCATTCTTTATAATCACAAAAGAAGTTTTAAACATATCATTACCACCACTCCATTCGTAATAGTGCTCCTGTAGACGGCAGCCTCACAGGAAGTGACCAGACCAGGGCCAGTGAAGCATCCTGGGAAGTAAAATGTGGGAGGCAGATCATCACTGTCCTCAACTGTCACTGTCAGTGTTGTGGTTGTTGTCAGTTGAACATTGCTATTGACATTGTTGTCCTGTGAATAATAACAAAATGAAAAACATATTGTGATAGGTAGGATCACCAAAAACAACAAGGTACAACAATGTCATAATAACAGTGTGATTATAAGCTTTTCATCATCCTGCTTACCCTTGCATGTATCACCAGATTGAAGTTGGTAGCAGAATTTGCATAGAGAGCTTCGTAGTCCAGGGCTCGAACCAAGTTCACATAGCCAAGATCAGCATTAGGCATGTCAAAGTAGGAAAGTCCATTCTGAAATGTTTACCAGATCATGTTTTATTCCACAAATAAATGTGTTTAATTCAGAACACTATAATGTCAAATTTAAAGCCGTGTATATGAACTATTTATGATGAGCAGGTTAGAAAATGTAAATGTTTCTGAAAGATAAGGAGAAACAAAGTTTCAATACTTCGTATAAAAGTGTTTTGTGAAAGACTCTTTAACTTACATATAAAGCACCAGATGCAATCGTGAATCTAATTTCCTTGTTCTTGTTGGTGTCTCTGTCTGTGGCTATGATGTTGTCGAACACAGTGTTGGAGATGGGAAGAGCCTGAACATACGAACATTTAGATATGATTACTTTACATTAATAAATGATTCAACTTTATATATATGAAGTGTATTTCCTAAAAGCAAGTCTAAGTAAGAAAAGTTGGAATGTACACTTTTTTTATCAAACATGCTGATTTAAGAACAAACAATATGAAACCAATACAAACAAATCTTCCTCAATACATACCTCTTTAATATTCACTGAATATGGCGCGTTGGTAAACACTGGTGCATTGTCGTTAGCATCATCAACCAGGATTTTCATCTCGAACTTTTGCTGCAATAACATTTTTCATGTTGATACATTCTGCACACAACTTTGCAATTAGATGTTTAATGCATACAAATCTACTTACAAGAAAAATAATGAAGGCAGTTTGCAAACTAAGAACATAGATATTATATGTCGATTCATAATGATACACAATAAGAAAATATAAAATTCTAAACAAGCAACTTTATAACAATGAAAATCAAAGAAAACTTACAGAAAAAAAGCAAACTCTATTTATAGTAAAATAAAATCCAAGAAGTGGATACAATAAAAGTTCAGAGGAATGATGGTTTATTCATATTGAGACCAGTAATAGAGATCAGTGGGTCTACTTACTGTAAATGTACTTGTGCCTAATGCGTAGGCACAATCAAAGTTTAGAGAAATGATGGTCAAGTCATCGTTGGGCTCTGGATTGGGACCCTGAAAATATCAATAAAGCATAATATTACAAGAGGAATAATTATAACAACATCTTCAGAATATGTTCCATTTTATTTTTATTACTTATGAAATGAATATAATCCTGCAATAAAAGTACTGATTAAATGATTTTATGCAAAATTATAAATCTTCACAGACTTGTAAATTCTGTTAAAATCAGGAATGTTATTTTAAAGAGCGGGCTATGAATGACATGTCAAAGACTTCAAAGGGCCATTACTCTTAAGGCTTACTCAGACTTAATTAAATATAACTAAATTTTGTACTGTTTTTTTGCATGGCCATAACTATTAAAGCTTACTCAAGACTTAATTAAAATGAACTACATTTTGAACCGTTTTTTGCATTTATTTTCATTTTATTATCCCAGTTAACCTTTATATGTTATATCTTCTGTGATATTTATAATAAATACAGCCTGATTTATATTTTACTCACGTCTCGGTCAATTGATGAGGTAACAAACAGCTCGTTGAATCCACTGGTGGGATTCAGAGCGATGCTGAGACCATAATTACTGACTGTTGTCTGGTCATCAGGATTGGGATATAAGAATTGCTGAGTCTGACCATGGATGGGGATTATTACAGTCTGGGCTTTATTGGCCCTGTTATCTGAAATTCAGTAAAATAAATAAGTGAACTTATAATGATGAATATTACACTCAGATTTTTTTATAAATTTACAAAAATAAGTTATCCTGACAAGTACATCATTATAAAATAATGTTAACTGAAATCTTTCAATCTGTTTGATACCTAGTATAGGGAATAGTAAAGAAATGCATAATATCAAGCTATCTAATTAAGCATTGTACATACCTGTTTCCTGAATATTCACTTGGAATGTGTTTGTGTTCAAAATAGCACCAGTATTCAAGTCATACAGCTTACCTGTAATATGAATTAATGGCATTCTGTTTATTCTACTGTAAGACAATGTTTTATTCCAAATGTATGCAATAGAAAACATTATTTTTTGATGAACCACTCAACAAATTGTTTTTATTTTATAGCTTTCTTTACATTTTTAGGGATTTAAAGTGTTTAAGGTACTTCATTTGTTTACAGATATCTCATTCTTTAAGTTTGCCGTTGACATTAAATTGTAACATATGAACTAATCAGATATAAGAGCATAAGCTGTATATTCTATAATAAATGCTCTAACCTTAAAAAAATAAACATATATTTCCATGCCTAATTAATGCTTTATCTTAAAATACTATATACAAATGTCTTATTTATGTTGCATTACGCTAGACAACTCAACGGGAATTAATGCTTAACATATATCTGTTGACTAAAAAGTTTACATAATGAGATATACTGTCCAATCATCGTGTTTTTCTTACGGTGTCGTATGCTATAAATTTGACTCAAAATAAATGCCCAATGAGGAAAATGTAATGCCCCAGGTGTTGTTTATTAGAAATAAACATCAATTACATTTACAAAAGGAATTTCATCAAAATAGAAAGAAGCCATATCACCAATGCCAATTTTAGACCAATGAAGAACCATAACTAAACTAGAAATGGCGCGGCAGAGGCCGACGCGTATCCCCATGCCGCTTGTTTGACCTAGGGGCGCTCCAGGGTTGGTAATGGGGTCATGTATAGTTGAAATTGACCTTATTGTCATAAGAGAAGTTCAGTATCAATTAGAAGTGAATCAGTGTAGAAATGAAGAAATAATAGGAAAAGGCAATTTTGTGCGGGTGTGGTCTATGTGGGCGGGGTGCCCCAGGGTTGGTAATGGGGCCATGCATAGCTGAGATTGACCGTATTGTCATAAGAGAGGTTCAGTATCAAATTGAAGTGAATCGGTGTAGAAATGAAGAAATTATAGTAAAAGGCAATTTTGGGTGGGTGTGGTCTATGTGGGCGGGGCGCCCCAGGGTTGGTAATGGGGCCATGCATAGTTGAGATTGACTGTATTGTCATAAGAGAAGTTCAATATCAATTTGAAGTGAATCGGTGTAGAAATGAAGAAATTATAGTAAAGGCAATTTTGGGTGGGTGTGGTCTATGTGGGCGGGGCCCCAGGGTTGGTTATGGGGCCATGCATAGTTGAGATTGACCCTAATGTCATAAGAGAAGTTCAGTATCAATTTGAAGTGAATCCGTGTAGAAATGAAAAAATTATAGTAAATGGAATTTTTTGGTGGGTGTGGCCTATGTGGGCGGGCGCCCCAGGGTTGGGATTGCGGCCATGCATAGTTGAGATTGACCCTAATGTCATAACAAAAGTTCAGTATCAATTTGAAGTGAATCCGTGTAGAAATGAAAAAATTATAGTAAATGGAAATTTTTGGTGGGTGTGGCCTATGTGGGCGGGGCGCCCCAGGGTTGGGAATGGGGCCATGCATGGTTGAGATTGACCGTATTGTCATAAGAGAGGTCCAGTATCAATTTGAAGTGAATCGGTGTAGAAATAAAGAAGTAAATGTAAAATAACCTAAAAAAATGAGTGATAATTTCTGACGCAGCCCCACCCCAACCGCTATAACTTTTGACCCAGGGGTCAGATCAAAATTCCAAATAGTGCAGGGTCGCACATATGCTCATAGCTACCATGTGTGTAAGTTTCAAGGTTCTAGTGCTTTTAGTGTAGGAGGAGATAGTGGCCAGGACGGACGGACAGACAGACAGACAGACAGACAGACAGACAGACGGACGGACGGACGGACGGACGGCGGAGATAACCACAATATCCCCACCTTTTTTTCAAAAAGCGTGGGGATAACAATTCATTTGTTGATCTGAGGTAACAGGATATATAATGATATGAACAAATAGCTGAAGGATTTAAGTACTCATTTAAAAAAAAACACAGCTTGTTAAGCATGTATATATCTCTGAACGTATCTTATATTTTCAAAAAACACTTACATGTATCAACGGTGTTAGGTTTAATCTGTCCATTGACAGTCACACTGCACCATATAAGCCAAATGAGGCTTATAAGCAGTGTATTAGAGGGCACTGCCATCTTCAATTGACAAACACCCTTCATACACCACCTGTAAATAAACATGTATTTTACTTTAAAAAAATGTTTCCTCTGTGCTTTGTGCATTTGTACTCACACATGTTAAAATAAGAAGTTCCTTGGAATTTGCAAATCATTTGAATATACAAGTGTTAGCAGAATCCAAAATAATCAAATGAAACTTAAATATCTTATAGGCCACTCAAATAGCAGATTGACTGCCATAGCTTGCCAATATTATAAATTAACCAGGAACTTACCTCTATCCATTAAAGCGATTTTAAATTATTGAATCGTACCTTATGAAGTTAATAATCACATACAATTTGTGCGAAATGTGCACAACAGTGCAAACATCTAATTTATGCTTATGGAGTTCACGAGTGCCAGATCAAGGGTTGTCAAGCTATAACATTGATAAAAAGAGATGTGTTTGTCAGAAACACAATGCCCCCTGTTGCGCCGCTTTGAAATAAAATTTCAATATAGCATTTGTCAGGTTTAGAAATTATCTCCATTTTAAAGCTTATTTTTGGATTGTATTTTTTTACTTTTGACCTTGAAGAATGACCTTGACCTTTCACCGCTCAAATTGTGCAGCTTCATGAGATGCACATGCATGCCAAATATCAAGTTGCTATCTTCAATATTGCAAAAGGTATGGCCACTGTTAAAGTTTTCAGATGGACGCACAGACCGACAGACGGACTAACGGACAGTTCAACTGCTATATGCCATCCTACCGGGGGCATAAAAATAGATAAATGTAAAGCAGATGATCCCCCTTTCTGCCATCAATATTTGTAAACGTTACTCTATTTGGTAACAAATTTAGATTTGTTTGGGCTTGCCTAGTTGAACATAATTTTCAGATGTTTATACAAAATTAATATTTTAGTTGATATTGTTCTCCTTGACAATAAAAAAAAATCCACAATAATATTAATAAGAGTTTTATGTAGGTCTCCAATTAAATTCAGGACTGAACACAATTTGAACAGATTTGAACTTGTGTAGGTATTTTAAACAGTTGTTTCAACATCATTCACTTTGTTTCATTTTTTCTCCCTGAGTTAGTATTTTTGCAGATTATCATGAAGCTTTTAAATATAAAACAAATGTCTCTTTTAATTAAATTCCAAGATCTGATGAGTTGTGATTATTAAGCAGAGCCAAATCATAAAACCCACAACTGCTCACACATCTCAATTCTGTGCAACATTTAATTGCAATATTCAAGCCAATAGCTTGATACTTTAAATACGATCATATATTAAACATAAACTGCACATGTTTACTCATGAACACGCTAATAGCCAATGCCCCGAAACATTATAAAGTAAACTGGTTATCAAATCTAAATTTAATATGAATAGCATTTAAGCATTAGAGCACGAACCATTGGTAGGTAGCAAAAGCATTGATGTAAATGGTGTTAGTAAATTTTCAAGCATGATATATATATATATATTATATATATATTATATTATATATATATCGATCATTTCTTAAAATATTTGCCAAAAATCCACATAAAGTGATTTATTAAAAATGTGATGCACTCTTTTATAAGAAATCACAATGCAATATTCAAACAGGGTGTATCCACGAAAACCATTGCATGTTTATGATGATCTCAAGTTAAATTAATTTAAACATTTCACAGATAAACTACAAATGTTCTTGCGTTTAATATAATGAAGTTATTTTAATCTGGCATTTTTTAATTTGGTATGAACACTAAATCCTTAACCTAGGTCCACACCCAGTCACAGTAATGGAATATGACTGTGATAACATGATAAAACGCAAACAATTGGGCTACACGGGTTAAAACAAATACTGTATTCAATTAACACATAATGAACAATAATTCAATACACTCGTACAATATTTTATATAAATTTGTTCATCGAATTCTTTACTTAATAAAGCAGGATTGCCTAAGAGATCCGATTCAATTAAAAGCTCCAATGTCCAATCAAAGTCCTGTGCAATCATTGGTATTTTCAAATTAACCTTTTTAATTTCAAGTCGGCTGCGATCTTTCGTCTAACAAATAATTGTTTAAAATATATATATAATTAAATAATATAGCATAAACACTACCCACCAATTCTTGTTTTTTATCTGTAGCACGAAATGTCCGTCTTTGTAAAATTAACACATTCAGCAAGAGTGTCAACCCTAGAACTGGCTCAAAGGATAAAGTCTGAGTATGTTTAGGGTATATAACACCACACCTTGTGTATTCACGTGTGACCCACTACAAACTGTATTTTCACTATGGAATCTATTTTTAGTAACAAAATCGTTGATGTGCTTAGTAGAAAAACCGGTTTTGCAACAAGTTTTACCTGTGCGCAATAAACTGCGCGTTCGTCTTAAAATAGTGACCAATCAGAGTGTCTTTATAATAAGAATTGTGTGATCCATACTATGCGCCAAAGTTACGGTTACTTTAAAAATGCATATTTTTTCAAAAAAGGAAATAGTTTTTTAAGCTGACAAAATAATTGTTCCTATTTAAATTATTTTCATTATGTTTGTGTATGCTTGTTTGAAATATAAATTCAAATACGTTTAATAACTAAATAATAATTATTTCACGCGCTTTACTTTATAACATAATAATAATAATAATAATAATAATAATAATAATAATAATAATAATAATAATAATCTTATAATTATGCATTAATAATTATTTAAAACTAATTGCTAATAAATGCAATTATAACAGCACTTTCTAAAAACATTTTTTTAATCAACCCACGGAGCGTATATTGTTATCTAGAGTCCGTGATCAACCCATACGAAGCATTCTTCGGCAAACCTTAGTTTCCTTATTATAGCTGTAAATCGTTGAGTGGACGTACATACTTACGTTTGAAAAGATTGGGCAGCAATTACCAGAAGGCATCGAAGCTGTAATATGTTGAGTGGACATATTTACATATTTATTTTTAAAACAAATGTGCAGCAATCACAAGAAGGCATCCAGGAGTTTCTATACCCGGGTCATCATCAAAACAGAACAGAACATAATTTTATTACACATAAACTTTACAGTTTCTAATGTTAAACAAAATAATAATACACAATACATGGATATAATAAGTGGATTTAGCAGAAATATTATAAAATAGTAATAGATGAAGTTTACACTGCCTAGACCGCCTGTAACTTCGAGGTGATCAAGGATATGATCGACCCTCGTTCTTGCCATAAGCTCAATATTGGTGAAAACCAGTTAAGCCTTCATGGCCGATATTAAAACAATCCAATGCCACTAGTTTCGGTGAGTTCAGTGATGTGACGATGCTTTTTTTCTGCGCGTTACAAGAGGAAAACGAATGTCATCCTCGTCATCAATAAGCTTACTAAGGTGAAGCCTGATGAAGGAAAAGTGAGCAAGACAGACACCATTGCCGCCGCAATATCGCAAATTAAAGTGGCAATGCATGTCCAAATGACTAGTCTTGGTTCTGTTCAATTTCTGAAGGCTAACGTGCTGTTTATGCATATTTTATTTTAAAAAAACAACAACAACAACATCACACTGAAGAAAATGCCGCCACGCGTTTGAGAGCGTCGCATTTTATGTACAGCTTAACATGTGTCCGTATATGGGACACGGATTCCCCACGTTACACATTTGTCTCACTTTTACATCAAAATAATAATCACCAACAGACCCAAATTTCCATATACATACACAGTAGCGCATATTTAGATGCTGGCGTCGATGTTTATTTAAAGTTTAATTACTCTAGCAACCCGGCTAGCAACCATTACTTTCGAGTTGCGTGCGACAATAGTTCAATAATTTTATATTGTTTTGTATTTTAAAATCCAATTTTTACTCGATTGGTGGAAACGTAATCAAAATACCATGATACGCAAGTAATTAATATGCTACTTATTATGCTTTTATAGTTTTGTCACTCTAGCAGCACTTCTTTTCGAGTTCGCTCTGTAACTGTTAAAATATATTCACCATTACCCCTCATAGTAAGATGTTGTTTTACATACATCACAAAGTAAGTCAATACTTAATTGATCAAAAGGAACACATGGCGTACGCTAATTTCTGCATACTAGTACATTGTATTCGTAATGCGTTTTCTTGTTCTCAATTTCTGGATATAACAGTACTAACTTTTTTTTTAAATTTCTTATTAAATCATACACACGCTAAAGAAGAAGACCAACATCTTAAAAAATAATAAGATACGTAATGGCAAATATCTGGTAGAGCTAAATATATATTAGAATGGGAGAATATTACCAATTATCAAAGGTCAACATATTTGCACACATTTATCTGCAATTCGGTCCGCATAATTTAAAACATATTTGTTTTGAATTTTTGATTCAATAAAATTGAAAAAACGAATGATTTAAGAAATAATATTTTTCTATCCTAGTTTGTTGTCGAATAACCCACAGTAGGGAGTATAGATGCGTCGTTTTCATTCATAAATATTATGCAAATGACGTCACTTTCATTGAAAACAACAATCGTAGAAACTTAATGACGTCACGTTTATTGATGCAACTGAAAATCTGACAAGTTATAAATGTTTTCTGAATGACGTTTCCTAACAAATGCCATTCTTTGTAGGCTTGGTTATGCCACTTATAACCAAATATACAATTTGTTGTTTCATTACATTTATATACATGCTACATTTATTACATTTTTTGAGCGGGTTTTAGCACGTGCATTTAACTGCAATATTTTCAATATTTATTCGGAACTATTTTCGAAACATTAAGCTCCGCCCATAAGTTATTGCAGAATAACCCACGCTTGATTTTCTTCTTTGTCTATAGAAAACAAGTCGCGTTCCGTGTTAGAATTAAGAAATAATCGACGGGTTACCGTTTATTATTGCGGTAATAACCAACGGTATGGAGTTCCGATGCTTAGGAACTAAACCACGAGGGCGTAGCAAGCATCGGAACGACATACCGTTGGTTATTACCGCAATAACCAACGCTTACACGTCGATTATTTCGATTCTAACACGATTTCATCTATGAGTTATCCTCGATTTAAAGGTATTAAGGTAGCGCACCTCTAATGGGCACATATCCAAATATAATCTAAGTAATTATTTTCTTAATCAGCATCATTTCACTGAACTACATGCAAATTTGTAGGTAGGCTTTCCATGCTTTTTAAAAAAATATACCGATTTTTTCAAAACCACCCCCACGCTCGGCTTTTGTCCATTTTATTTTCACCCCTGGGGTATATAAAAGTTCCATAATTCATTCAAATTTCCAAATATGGGCATGCAGTTGGTGTGTACAGATGCTGTTAAGGTGTTTAAATTTTAAACAAGATGAAATAAGTATTCTTTTACAGACATTTATTTTTTACAAATTTTTATCTATGGAAGAGATCCATGAAATGTAAGTGATTTCAGCCAAGTAAAAATTGGGTCGGTTAAAAACAAAGTGTCATAAATTTCAAAATAGTATCATTTAAGTCATATTTTAAACTTAGTTTTTATAGAAACACTATATACAGCAAAAATACCAAGAAATAGACAGATTTACCGTTTACTTTTTGAAATAAAAATAAAAATGCAACATGCATGGTTCGTATTTTCAACAGTAAATCACCCAATTTCGCCATAACGTTGTTTTAATTTTAATAATTGAAGAATGTGCATAAAAATTGCAACATATTTAACAATAAATATAGCTAATATGCCATATTAAATCAAATTACGTTAGAAAATAAATAAAACGCGTCGCAAAAAAGTATACGTCGTCGGCAGGATTCGAACCTGCGCGGGAATATCCCAAAAGATTTCTAGTCTATCGCCTTAACCACTAGGCTACGGCACCTAATAGTAGGCTCTTCAACCTTCGAAGAAATCGCGGGAAATCATTAGAGGTGCGCTACCTTAAATGAGAATTATATTAACCAAACGTCTTCCACTTTTCCGCGAAAACATGACGTCACCACAACAATTATGACGTCTTCATTCATAAACAGTGCGCGGACAATCAAAGTGACGTCATACTTAACTCCGTTGGTATATCCTCTAAATAAACAACTGGTAGCAAGATGAGGCGCAGATAATTGGTCAGTAACCACATTTTAACTAACTCTTTTGACCTGTTAATTCTTTTCAGCTCAATTCAACAGTGAACAATGCCCATAATATCACTTTAAGCAAGAATTCTAAACTTCATTCGTGTCTAAATATACAACTAATGCAGATGATGAATAGCCTGTTTCGAACTGCCACTAATGTTTCTGCTAAAAGCGAGTTCTGCACATATATTTTAAATGCGCTGCACTTTACCAGTGTCTGGCTCACTGATACCAAAAGCAATTACCGGTTCATTGAAATAGCCTTTGTGAGAATTTGCAAATGAAAGAATGAGCTGGAACGTTTATTCTATGTTTGATTTTAAAATAATTAAACATTGCGGTTTTACACTTTCGTTTAACATGCTCTTAATAATGTAGAGTGTCATCGAGAAAGAGCTTTGATATCAAATTCAATTCTGAAATTGTAGTATATTTGATGCGTCATCCACTATTTTAATTGCTAGCGGCTGCCAAATATTATAACCTCAGTTTTCGTTGCATTCATCTTTAGTTTATTACTGTGCATACAATCACTGAGGCAAGAGCACAATCCATACGTTCCTTAGCTGCAGTCTCTTCTGCGACCGTTGTAGGCTGAAAGTGAGTAATCTACAGTGGTCATCCGAAAATCCAACGACGGATATTAAAGGAACATTGTTGAAAATTGTTCCTGCATAGGCCAGATAAGAGCCGGGGCCCCAAAGAACCCCCATGCGAAACACTAAATTGCAGCGTGCGCTGTTAAAATGTGGCTTTCACCCGCACTTAAAGGGGCCGTCGAACAGATTTTGGCATGTATTGAAGCTTGTCATTAAATGCTTTATATTGATAAATTTAAACATTTGAACTATAAATCCCCAGTAAAAAAACAACAAGAATACAATTTAAAAAAAGGAAAAAAAGTAACCCTCAACAGGGGTCGAACCAAAGACCCCTGAATTCCTGGACTAAAAAGCCTCCCACCATGTCCACTCGACCATCCACGCTCAAATTCACATTGGATGTATTGTTAAACTATATAAGCAATCCTCGTAGTTTCCCAAAATAGCGAATCGCGTCGATACGACACTTTATCTGTTGGACGGCCCCTTTAAAAGCAGCTTGTAAAATTCGTAGGTATGACTGCACCCATTCCAGCGCCGACCATACACACGATATTGCTTGGTCAGATAGTCGATAACAATGTCAATGTTCACTGTGTCGATTTTTTACCACCGGTAATGTCTTGACCTTATAGCCATAAACTCTTGGCGTTCCACCCCATCAAGTAAATCACTCACTAGCCAGGGAAGAGCAGTCTCGCACGAGTGGATCTGTCTGTAAGCGAAATGGTTCTTCGTATCTAAGTTACATGTACAGTGTAGTGTATACGCATACCGTGTTACATTTACCGGTATGCCGATTGTTCGATCAAATTCGAGAAAAAATAAAAAAAATAATGGAACATTGTTGGATATTTCAAGTTCTTTCTCAGTACAAGCCGAATAATTGCTTGTTTTCTTTCTTTAAAAACAACAACAACAACACATTGAGTTATGAAAAGATTCACTTGGTTAATGGTAATTGAGGGCAAATTGTCTAGTTCTGATGACTTTGTTTTAGTTTTTTAATTGAGATTTCCGATTTCAGCCTCTGAAAGTTGTGTACAAGTTTAAAAGTATACTTCCTACTTCGCCACGGCCAAATCTTTGTCAAATGTTTAATACTCACCAGACCGTGAATTAATACAAACAGATGAATGGTTTTACTCTTTCATACTGTTCACATTAACAAATTTCGAGTCGAGTGTGTCCGACCCACGCGATATAGGCTGTTCATGTATACCGCAATAGCAAATAGTATGAATCACCATCATAACACTTCGATTTAATCAATTTCATGCGTGCCTTGCGTGGAACGTGTTTGTTGCAACCCACACCCATAACAGATAAACGTAAATCAATTTTGGTGCGTTTAACTTTTAAATACTTATATTACGGTGAGATATTAATATATGGACCAAAGTATTCTGACTTTCATTAGTAATTTCACGTCTGTCCGTCATTTAGTCTTATTAAAATGTTCTCGTTTAATGTATAGTTTATTGTTTCTATGAAATACACTAATGAAAGTTTATACCGTTCCCGTAAAATTAAAACTGCGACGGCAAGTTTTCGAAGCGAGGGCATCGTCGACGCTGCGCAAAAATGAACAAAAACGAATACGACCGAATGCATACATGGGAAACAATATACCGGTATGCGTACAATTTATGCGAACTGACTTCATGAGTGCCAGGTCCATGTAGTCGAGCTATGTATTTCAAAGGCATCCATGTAAATTTGTCTTTCTTTCCAAACGTTCATTGAAAGGTTTAATGGTAGAGCACTACTGAAATACTACTTGCATTCTCTGTCAGAGTTGTTACTCTTACTTTAGCCGAGGAAAAGGCTCCGTTTCCGATTCACTGTAATATGCGTTCATTTTATGCTTTCCGATGGTTTATAGAGACATATCAGTGAATTAAAACTGATATTTGACTGTTTCAAACAGTGAAAATTAACAGTGAAAAGTATCGATAATTTTTATTTGCATCAAGGGCGATTACTCTGCCAATTAATGTTTATAAAACATATAAAAATAAGCTTCCCTTGAACATACTACATGTAATAACATTTCGGGGCGCCCAAAGGGGTATTCTATTTTCCGGAGTGGCAAAAATACAAAAAGAATAATTTGTAAGCATAACATAAAAAGAAAATGTGTTGGATTTGGTGGAATATCGATTTTAATTCACTCGTGATCATAGATTTTTTTTTTCACTAGTTGCGAAAATATCATTTTCTATGATCACGAGTGAATTAAAATCGTTATTCCACCGAATCCTTCAAATATCCTCTATGAATTTCGAAGTTTCTGAGGTCATTCATGCTGAATGTGTGTGAGAACACAATGTATATTTGCAATTGGAATACCTGCAGGACAAACCATTTGTCCAGTGTGATGACTACCACATAAACTCACATTCGTGGAGCAAAAAAGGGTTCAAATAAATTCGTGTCTTCTGTCGCGGAAATTCCTCAATCAATAGAAGAACAAAATAATTCTCCATGGTCATTTTTTTCTTACGTCTTACTAAAAAGGTAATTATAATACATCGTTTGTATCTGTTATCCGATATTTAAAAGTGTTCACCGGATGCAAAATAATTCTTCAACATGCTCTTGAATTATGATTTTAGCATTCAACCGTTTGCCACTATCTGCATATGCCTCAGTAGCTTTTCGCATAGTGATACAAAGGCATCGCCGTTAAATCAAATGCCCTGTAAGTATAATCAATGCAGATAAAATAAACCCGATGTGTTTATCATGTTTATCATTATTGCATTTTTTGTACATCAAGAAATCGATTCGACATCAGATGTAGGTAATTTTTTAAAAGCGGTGTAACAATATTCGAACTTTTATCAGTTGTATCTAGATTATTTTCAACCGTCAATTTTATATTTAATTTCTCATTATATTATTTGCGGTTAGTTAATAAATTTAATTTTAGAGCATGTAAAAAGCAAAAGAAACAAACTGTTTCTATTCATATTCTATTAGGTCACAGAAGCTTGTTTAATAAACAAATTAGACGAAAAGTAGTTTCTGTTCCGTTATTTGCGGCCTGACTACTGGTCTTCAGAGAAGCGCTTATCTAATTTTTACAGACCACAGAAAAATTGTCCATACAGGTGTCACCAAGCACACTACTATTGGGATAATTGTATAGAAGCTTGGCTGTAATGTAGGAAATATTTAAGGAATACACAAAACGCCAGTATATAGTAAAATTAGACTGAACAGAAGTCGGAATAAGGAGTTTGTAACAACACACCTGCCGAATCAACTAGCCCTGAAAATAGATGGCGCTGAAGCGTCGAACCTTCGCCCGGCCGTCGCCGCAATACGAGCCCGCACCTCTCAACATTGGTTAAATTTGATTAAATACCAAAAACCTCCAGTTCAGCTATAACATGCACGTATGCAGTCACAAGTGCCCTTTATAGCAATAAACACAATATAGGTAAATATAAATATATTTACATACAGTAATACTCTTCAGTGGCACTCAATTTTTCTGAAAGTTTATTACATGGAATTTACGTGTTATTGAATATGCTGCAATTGTTTCTGTCTCATTTCGACTGTAAAACACAGACACGTGTTTGCATGTGTGTGCGTGTTTAGAAGTTTTCGATGTTTCAATTGAGAACCTGGAGTGTGTCCCCATGTTCCTACCTAATTAACATCTAAAAATGCAACTTACCAGTTGAAAATAATTTATGTTTTTCACAAAAAAAATATTGCCGTTATATTGTACTCTAACGTACGTTAGTTTATAAGTGGAGTGTATCCGTATAATGAACGACAACTCTTGTGTTACGCAATAGTTCGGGTTACTTTAAAGAACAGTTATCACGCCGACAAACCAAAACGGATAATGCCGAAAGTTTTTTATGCCAATACGCGAAAATACACCGAATCATACCAGAACAAAATACTTTCAATTTGCAGGATATGCCGAGTAATCCTAATTGAAATCCGAACAAAACAACAATAATATGCCACATAGGATTTCTCACGGAACAGTGTGCTATTTCAGCTAATGGCTGGAGTAAAAATTTAGAAAAAAAGTATATCAGAACGAACGAAAACAATTAAACCACACATATCTCAATGTCATGAAATAGTTAAAGAAACTTTCTCATTTGTTACTAGAGGGAAAAAAACATGTACCGGTACAACTGCTACACAATCTTTGGAAACAACAGGCAACTGCACATACGCGCACACTTGTTTAAAACGTGTCGCATATTGATTTCATGGGCATCTCCGGATAACAGGCGAAACCTTACAATATTACAATAAGATAACGGCCAAAACACGGCATTTCATAAAAATCGAAATCAATTGATACATAGGATGATGAATACGTGTTTTTTAGCAAGTTTTATTATTAAAATGTGTATAATGTGTATGAACACGTTTAATACCGTTCCTGAAGTTGGTTCTCATCCAATCTTTGTACATTCGCACTGTTTTGTTGAATTCTCCCTTAAAGGGATCTTTTCACGCTTTGGTAAATTGACAAAATTGAAAAAAGTTGTTTCAGATTCGTAAGTTTTCGTTTTAGTTATGATATTTGTGAGGAAACAGTAATACTGAACATTAACCATGCTCTAATATAGCCATTATATGCATCTTTTGACGATTTTAAAACCTAAAAATTGTAAAGCGTTGCAACGCGAAACGATTGAATAATTTGGAGAGTTCTGTTTTTGTCGTTAAATTTTGTGAAACTACGAAGATTGCTTATATAAGGTATAAAGTACGTTAAGAATGTACTCGGCGGAATAGCTCAGTAGCCTAAAGCGTTTTTACTTCAGGACTCTGGCAGGACTCCAGGGGTCACTGGTTCGAAACCTGCTCCGGGCAATGTTCTTTTCCTTTTTTTATTTTTTTTCTTGATTTTTTACTGGAGCTTTTATGATCCAATGTTTACATTTATCAATATAAAGCATTTAATGAATAAGTAAAAAAAATGCCAAAATCTGTGAAAAGGCCCCTTTAAAGGGACTATGCCAACTAAAAGAAACATAATCAATCTAGTAAGATCTTTGTCGAGCGCACTTGCGGAAAGCTCGATAGCGTAATGCGATGTTATTATGTTATTATAACGTACACAACAACGGCGATTTCATTGAACATTTATTTTGCTCTTTATCACGAACGCTTTCCACCAAAGTCCACACAATTTTCTTATCATGCGAGGCAATATCGGGCCGCGCGACAAAATGGGATTGTGAATATTATACCTCCAGCTATCTATAGTGTTGTGACTCTCCATCAGAATGACTAGCTAAATACAAATTGAAACACTAGACGAATGTACAGCCCAGCCTGACTTATCACTCACCTAAAAATAGCGGCCATTTGTCCACAGCGGTCAGTATATGTCCTCCCCGGCGAAAATCATAATCACATGAGAATGAGGGTCGACTGTTGATAAAATACATGGTAAAATGCGTAATTTAAACAGTAAGCGATTGCACCCATGCTTTTTGCGATTTTCTGCATCCTATGTGTGTCTGCAGATATTTGAACACAATTATCTTCAAGAGTCATAATATTCTTAGAATATGATCCGAGCCGTTTCGCGTATTAGACAGTGATGCACAATGTTTAAAGTATAATCCGTTTCGGTTACCCGCCGTGATAATTGACGTTACGTCTACCTCATAATTTATTAAACATGTCTTTCTGTTCTTGGTTCGGCGCTGAAAAATATAGGGATCATTTTGACAAAGGTAACATGAAAAGATAAGTTGTTCTGTTTAGTAGTCAGTTTATGTTGAAGGGTATAATTTTTTGCGCAACACTCGTGAAAAATTGGTCTGGTAGTATTTTCCGGACATATTTTTTTCCGGACGTAAAATGTTTTCGTTATGTAACCTCTTTTCCATTTTTGTGTCGCAAAATCAATGAAATGCTTGCATTATTAGGACTGTTGTATTGATCTTTGAAAAAAAAGTTTCATGTTGATATTCTTAACAAATGGGTCTGCCGTGTCTGAATATGAAATGAACTGGGAAGAAATTTTAATTTATAGGCAGAGCAAAGTTCTTCTTGAATACTTTGAGCTGTTCGTCTTCATCTTTTTATGTCCCCCAATACTATAGTGGGGACATATTGTTTTTGCCCAGTCTGTTGCTTTGTTTGTATGTTTGTATGTTTGTTTGTTTGTTTGTTTGTGTCAAACTTTAACATTTTGCCATAACTTTTGTAATATTTAAGATAGCAACTTAATATTTGGCATGCATGTGTATCTCATGGAGCTGCACATTTTGAGTGGTGAAAGGTCAAGGTCAAGATCATCCTTCAAGGCCAAATGTAAAAAACAGATCCAAGGGAAGTAATAAGCTTTAAAGGGAGATTATTATCTGAACCTGCCAAATGATTTTTTTTTAATAAATCAAAGCGGCACAGTAGGGGACACAGGGCTCAACATAAACGGTTGTCCTATTGCCTCTGGCAAGTAAAAGTTGGGTCCGGGCAAGTAATTTTATAATCTAGTTGTCCACCCGGGCAAGTGCAAAAAAGAACAAACAGCATTTAATTTAGACTTAAATTAGACTTTAATTGCTGTAATCATTTTGTTAATTGTTCAAAAATAAAAAAAGATTTTGTGGTGTATCATTTTAATCTTTAGTAAGAAATATGAGTTTTACAGTTAATGGGGTCTGTAAAACTGTGAGGTGCTTGGGTAGCTGGTTCCACAATCGAGCTTTAGAGATGAAGAAGGAGTGACGATAGGTGTCTGTTCTGCAGTATGGTATCTAGTAACAAACCACTGCACCATCCATGTCTTCTTGTCCATGTCCTCGTGTAGATAAGGGGATCGATGGCTGGAATGTCGAGAAGACTATAGGTGATCCGATACGTCATCAGGAGTTTTGAGTGCTGGCGGCAGAGTTCTAGGGTAGGTGGCCCAAGGTCTGCTATCATCTGGCTAGTGCCGCTTGTGGTCCTGTTATTGCCTATGATGAAATGTGCTGCTCTTCGCTGCACAGCCTCTAACTGTTGGATACATGTTTGTGTGTGAGGGTTCCAAGCTGCTGATGCGTAATCGACCACAAGTCTGACTAGTGACTTATACCACTGCAGCTTTATGTCTTTCGGGCAGCTGGAGAGGTTTCTGCGGAGGAAGGCGAGAGAGTTATTAGCAGACTTAGTGCTGCTGTCCACATGTGGTTTACAGGAAAGATTGCTGGCAATTGCACACCAAAATACTTTCCTGTCTTGGCTATATAAGGCTAGCTGGTGCCCGTGGATGCTGTAGTCTGCTTGTATCGGAGTTGGCTTTCTTGTAATCCTCAGTACATCACATTTGGCTGTGTTGAAGGACATCTTCCAAGTTGTTTCCCAATCTTGGAGGGCATTTAGGTCATCCTGTAGTATCTGTGCATCCTCTGGAGACTTGATCTTTCTGAACAGGAGACTGTCATCCCAAAAGAGCCTTGTTGTGGATTTAACTTTGGAGGGCATGTCATTGATGTACACCAGGAAGAGCAAGGGTCCTAACACCGAGCCTTGAGGGACACCCGATGTCACTGGTGCTGGGTCTGACTGTACACCCTCAACCTGTACCTTTTGACTTCTGTTCGATAGGAAGCTTCTGGTCCAGGTGAGCATGTTTCCACAGATGCCGTAGTGCTTCAGTTTCACAGCAAGGTGTTCATGCGGGACCTTGTCGAAAGCCTTTCTTGAGTCGAGTAAGATGGCGTCTATCTGCTCACTGAAGTCAAGAGCTGAAGAAAGGTCCTGTAAGATCAGAAGTAGCATTGTCTCACATGACTGGCGCTTGCTGAACCCATGCTGTGAGTCCGACAATATGTTCAGGTCTTCCATATGCTGCATTATCTGGCTGTGCATGATATGTTCAATGATTTTACAGCAGACAGAGGTGAGGGAGATAGGCCTGTAGTTGGCAGGGGTGCTTTTGACGCCCTTCTTGAATATTGGAGCCACCAATGCTTGCTTCCCGTCATCAGGCACACAGGCTTGTGACAGAGAGGCCTGAAAGATGAGGGTCAACATAGGTGAGAGTTCAATTGCAAATTCCTTTAAGAACCTTGTAGGGATGGCATCTGGTCCTGTTGCCTTGTGTGGGTTCAGGTTCCGCAAGAGTTTGTGTACACCCTCATTTCCTATGTTGAAGGTTACCATTGATGGGTATGGTGTTCCGCTCATCTTTGTAACACACTTGTAAACTGCTCATTCAAGATTGCAGCCTTAGACATTGGGTCATTATACAGGAGACCTTCATGTTTCAGCGGGCAAATACCACTGCTGTCACATCTTCTTGTTTTGATGAAGGAATACAGCTTCTTAGGGCTGCGATCTTCAGATACAGTATTGCTTATGTATGTGTTGTATGCCCGTCTGCACTTGTATTGGACTTTTTTTTTTGCAGCTGTTTATATCTGGTGAGGTCTTCTGGTTACCCTGTATGTTTGGATCTCCTGAGGGCCCTCTTCTTTTGTCTTGATAGGTGCTTGATCTTTCGATTCAACCAGGGTTGGTTGAAACATTGTGTTGCAAGTTTTGATGGTACATGTTTTTCTGTGGTGTAAATACAGAATTGCTTAAATTCTTTCCAAAAAGTGTTGATGTCTGTATCAGAATTATGTCCGTTGAAAAAATGTCACGAAATTCGTCAATAGTTGTTCGGGTGGTAGCAAGGTCAGCATGTTTCCAAAGCAGAATCTTTGTCTGAGGTGGTTTGGCTCTGGGAACACGTGTTGAGGCCTGCACAAATACAATGTCATGGTCACTGACGCCTGGGACTGGCTTGATATTCTCTACCAGTGATGGCCTATTTCTTATAAAGAGGTCGAGGATGTTGTTACTTTTTGTTGGGAATGCTACGCACTGTTCTGCCCCTAAATCAGCAACAATGTCAAGAAATGTTTGGTTGGTCTTGCTTGAGTACGAATTACCATTGATGGTATTGGTATTCCAATGAGTACATAATTATGTACAGATCAAAGGTCTTGCTTGTAGAGGCAAAATCCATATTTAAGAAATATGTTTTGCTATTCAAGTATTTCTCTAAAATTGAGTTCAGTCAACCTAATTAATTGTTACAAATACAATTTATATTTTGTCATCAACACCTTTTTGGGTGTCTTTTGTGGAGAAATGATCTGACAAATAATTTTTTTTTATAAAAAAATGGTATCAAACCCAAAGCATAAGTTTTGAATTGAAGGTTCAATCTTTATTACGGATGTGCTGGAGATAGTTAATGTATTATGATTTTTTATATTTGAAACAAGATCTGTCTTACGGTGGATTCTGGAAGTAGCAGAAGTATAATTTCTGAGCATCTTCAAATTCGGAATTCTCTGGGGTTTCCATTACAAAAACTTACACATTCGCGTGAACTGTTAAAGTGTTTGAATCTTGGATTAATGTTATTGTTTCTGCGAGCACACCATATCATGTAAGCTGCTTTAATTTGGGCATAAGGGTTATATTGATGATCTTTTTGTGATGATTTATGCCAGAAAATAGTTTAAATTTAAGTTAATGAGGCTCATATTACTGCTAAAAGTGCCACTTGGATTCCAGACCATGAGTTTATGTAAAAAAAGCTGTTGTCAACTCCCAGCGACCCGTTGGGTCAATAGGATTATTGCAACAAAGGCTGAGCTATTCGTTTATTGAAAGAAATGTATGAAAGAGCCTTGTTTAAGTTGCAACAATGTTGAATAAGTGCTTTACACTGCTTTCTAGTAATGTTTAATGAACAACAATTATGGCTCTATAGTCAACTCTATATGACATGTTTCAGTTAGTGAACTCTATATGACATGTTTCAGTTAGTGAACTCTATATGACATGTTTCAGTTAGTGAACTCTATATGACATGTTTCAGTTAGTGAACTCTATATGACATGTTTTTTAGTTAGTGAACTCTATATGACATGTTTCAGTTAGTGAACTCTATATGACATGTTTCAGTTAGTGAACTCTATATGACATGTTTCAGTTAGTGAACTCTATATGACATGTTTCAGTTAGTGAACTCTATATGACATGTTTCAGTTAGTGAACTCTATATGACATGTTTCAGTTAGTGAACTCTATATGACATGTTTCAGTTAGTGAACTCTATATGACATGTTTCAGTTAGTGAACTCTATATGACATGTTTCAGTTAGTGAACTCTATATGACATGTTTCAGTTAGTGAACTCTATATGACATGTTTCAGTTAGTGAACTCTATATGACATGTTTCAGTTTACTTAAATTTTCCGTTAACATTCGATTTTTTGTCATATTGCAAGTACATTTTTACGTAAAATGTCGACTGATCGTTCTTATTTTTAAATGAAATAAAGTTATAAATCACTACTTCTTTTTTGGTCCTAAAACAATTGCCGGAAGAATTAATACTGTCAATGTGAAAACAACACTCTGAGCCTCTAGTGTTGCGCATGTGCTCAAGTGATATTTGTTTTGTTTCTATTTGCAAGCAGGCAAAACCCAGGATGTTTTGTCCCAAAATAAATTGATACTTTGTCTGAAAATACTCGTCAACCAGTATGGATGAGCACGATTAGGATGTAACATATTGAAGTTAAATGAAACTCCTGAACAATCAAAAGGAAAAAAATATAGTTTTTTGACAGGGTAGTAACTGATATTAACATAGCATTTCAAATAAGCTTCTTATAATAAACATTTGCTTGGAGAAGTGGTTGCCAGTAACATTTAGCTATTTAAGGTCTTGGCTTCAAAAGTTGCTAGACTGTACTTAATGTAGGGACTAGGATGCCTGTTGTACTAAAATGTAGGTATACCCCCACTAAACGAAATTAAGGGGAGTATATAGGAGTGAGCTTGTCTGTCGGTCCGTGTCCGCTCTCTAATTCAAGTAGTTTTCATCAGATCTTCACCAAACTTGGTCAGAAGTTGTATCTAGATGATGTCTGGGCAAGGTTCGAACATGGGCCTTGCTGGGTCAAAAACATGGTCACGGGGTCACTTAGTGCGTTTTAAACATTCAGCATGTTGTCCGCTCACTAATTCAAGTAGTTTTCATCAGAGCTTCACCAAGCTTGGTCAGAAGTTGTATCTAGATGATATCTAGGCCATGTTCGAACATGGGTCATGGCAGGTCAAAAACTAGGTCAGAAGGTCACTTAGTGCGTTTTAAACATTGAGCATGGTGTCTGCTCTCTAAATTCAAGTAGTTTTCATCCGATCTTCACCAAACTTGGTAAGAAGTTGTATCTAGATGATGTCTAGGTCAAGTTTGAATATGGGTCATGCCGGGTCAAAAACTAGGTCACTGGGTCACTTAGAACGTTTTACACATTCAGCATGGTGTCTGCTCTCTAATTCAAGTAGTTTTTATCCGATCTTCAACACACTTGGTCAGAAGTTGTATCTAGATGATGTGTAGGTCAAGTTCGAACATGGGCCATGCAGGGTCAAAAACCAGGTCACGGGGTCACTTAGTGCGTTTTATTATTTTAGCAAGTCAATCCCCCCACTCATACGGGTTATGTTGATACTAAACTTAAAGGGACAATACTTTAAATTTAGCTGCATGTACGCACTTACACACACTTTTACTGGAGATTACTCTGAAAGTGAAAAATGAAACAGTGTCTTTGGAAGTAATGTTAACAAGAAAAACCCGTTCAATTACTTCTTATGTTCCATGTAATGCGAAAATTGTTCTTATTTCAAATGCGGCCAGCAAAGCTCCAGACCAGTCTTTGCATTGGGGCAGTCTGGTCAGAAGCTATTATTTGACTTTAAAGCACAGATAGCTCCAGACTGCGCGAAGGCAGCATATGGCATAACAACCATTTTTGCATGATGTTGCATATTTAATTTTTAGGGTAATTTTTTTGTAGGTATAGGTTTTGTCTAGAAAACTAAACTGGTAAAGCGAACATTTGTACCGCCTTATTACCATAATAATAAATGAATCAGCGTTGTTTTTTGTCAGTTGTAATGGGGCTAATATAGCCATTTATTTATTTAGGCTCAATTGGTTATAAATTGTTAACTCCGGTACTTTTTAAATGTACCCCTGGTACTCTTAAGTATTCTTACATGTACCCCAGGTACAGAAAATATTCTTACATGTACCAGGCCAATTTAGACTGCACCCGATTTGTATTCCCACCCATAATCCAATGTCTTAAAACACGCAACAAAATACGAAACAAAATTCTCTTGGAACAAAACATGACTCAATAGGATTGTTTGAATAGGAGTTTCGTTAATATAGAGGCCATTTTACAGAGTATTGGCATAAATATGAACATATTTCATTTGAATAACTAAGCCAACAGCAACAATTTAGCTGTAGAATTCTCGGGTACGTTTCAGTATATTTTCCATACCTGGGGTACAATTTAAGTAGTACCCGAGCCGACAATGACCTTTCAAGCTTTATTTAGACCCGTATGAGAAGATATGCTCACAACTGGGACTTTATATATAGTCTCATTACTTCTTACATATCAGAAGATTTGTAATTCTGATATCAATTCACAACCTGTATGAAACTTCCTGAATTGAGAAAAAACTGTACTTGATTTGATTTCCTTATTATGAGCTGCTACAGCACTTGATGTCAAATATTTTTTAACAGAAACTTGTTTAACTTTGTAAAAAAACGCAATTATCATATGCATGGTGTTGAAAACTCTTTATTGTAAAAAGGGAAGAAAACAAGTTGGCAGCAAGATCCAAAAACATAGTAAATGTATTTCATTAAAGTATTTGTTTTATTGAATAACCAATGTTTAAACTATGCATCTACAAAAAATTCAAATATTCTTTAATTTTCTTGGCTTGAATGCAAACTTAAATATTGTAAAATATTGTTTACTGTTAGTTTTGCATATTTTTGTAACAGATAAACTTACTAAATCTATACTAAGTCGATTCAGTACAGGTTTGAAGTTTATCTTGGGGCTGCCATAATTAATATATTGTTTGGTATTTTAAAAGTGCAAAATAATTTTTAATCAACTAAATGGTTACTAAACTTAATGAGTTATGTTTTTGACGGCCAAGCAACTATTTTATTCAAAACCTTTGTACTTTTTTTAATTTTCAGGTGTTTATGCGTGTTCTAACTGTGGCACGGAGTTGTTTCACAGTTCCAGCAAGTATGAGCACCACACACCCTGGCCAGCTTTCAATAACACCATCACACCTGACTGCCTCTCCAAGTATATGGAGTCTCCAACTGCACTGAAGGTTTGACATATAAGCATTGCTCTGGGGTAACTGTCCCGAATGCATGTGTGTATAGTGTCATCCTTAATTAGCCTTTGCAGTCCGCACAAGCTAATCAAGGAAGACACTTTCTGCCTTAACTGGATTTGTCTAAGAAGAAACTTTTTTTAAAGGAAATTTGCTTTATCAGCGGAAAGTGTTGTCCATGATTTGACTGTTAGGACTTTACAAGGTTATCTGGGACGACACTTATATTGTGTATATTGAGCTTCATTTTTCAAGGCCGCTGCTCATATTGTATATCTTGACAGTTAACTTAATGTCTTGTATAATACTCAATGTCTTGTATAATACTCAATGTCTTGTATAATACTCAATGTCTTGTATAATACTCAATGTCTTGTATAATACTCAATGTCTTGTATAATACTCAATGTCTTGTATAATACTCAATGTCTTGTATAATACTCAATGTCTTGTATAATACTCAATGTCTTGTATAATACTCAATGTCTTGTATAATACTCAATGTCTTGTATAATACTCAATGTCTTGTATAATACTCAATGTCTTGTATAATACTCAATGTCTTGTATAATACTCAATTTCTTGTATAATACTCAATGTCTTGTATAATACTTCTTGTAGTGAGACTGAGAAGAGCCAGTTCCTAGTCACTGGTTCTTGACCAGATTTTTGTGAAGTTTAACATCTTGGTTAATAGACCTCAAAACATTGGACATGAGGTGTCAAATAGATGGATAACCTTGATTTGCTTACCAATCTTTATTAAGCATTAAATATATAAAGCTTGAATGCAGACCAAGATTTGGATTTTATTTTGGGTTGGACAGGTCAAGGTTTTTGTGACTCAAAATAGAAAAAGGTTTCTTCGTAATAACTTGAGTTTGAGGTTTTCTAAATAGGTAGTTTAAATGCAGGACACGCTTGTGACTGCATTTTTGGCAAGTCAGATAAAGGTTATGGTCACTTTTACTAAGAACGCAGCTCACAGGTCGTTTCTGTTCAATAACTTAAGTTTTCATTGACCTTTTTTGATGAAGCTTTGCTTACACAGTGACCTTGCTAGGCATAGCATTTGGGGCCAGTTGGTTCAAGGTCAGTGTACATAAATATTGATAAATGACTTGCAGTGAAGAAATTTGTCTGTAGTATTATGCTGAAATGTTGTTTGTATGTAGCTTTCTTGCGTAACTTGGGATTCAACGTTTTTCAGATGCATTAATGGAAAGGTCAAAATCACTACAGAAAAATGATTTTTACTGAATAACTTGCTGTGCGTTTTGATGGAGGTAATGTGCTAACATTTTGTGAATGGGTAGTTTACATGGCTATTGCAAACCTTGCTTTGGATTGCACTACGGGCCAGTTTTCTTATGGGCGAGTCCACTGGAGTATAAATGTCTGTATTTCAGATATCTTGTGCTAAGTGCGGTAATGGTCTGGGCCATGAATTCCTTGGAGACGGCCCTAAGAAAGGTCAGAGCCGTTTCTGAATATTCAGTGCCTCGTTAAAGTTCATCCCGAAGTAGCGCAAGTCAGTAAGTATGAAATTTTGTAATCATTTATATAATAGCTTGTTTTTGCCGGATTTTAAATTGTTTATGTTTAAATTTTTATGCCCTTGTATAATATTTAAAAGTGAATTATGAAGTTTAATAAAACTTTCAGTGGAGATTGCATTGAGTATTGCTAACTTTGAGCAGGTTTTGCTTTCCAATTACATGTAGTTTGTTTTATTCATTTAAAATATGCATATCAATTTACATGTAATTTGATTTATCCAGTACTAGTATTTTATACAATGAAATAAATATTTCTGTTTTCAGAGGAGATTTTATTCCATGCAGGGAAACATGCGGGCCTTATCGATGTAAACAGAAGCAATGAGAACAGACGTCCAAGAGATCTGTTGAAAACGCAGAGATGCCTATCAATGTTAAATTTTAATGTTAAACTTAAACAATATTTTGATGTATTTTATTGAATGCCATAGTTTTAAGTTAACTGTTAATGTATATATATTTTGTTTAATAAGCTTAAAAATCTACGTACTAATTGATATTCACAATTTTTTCCTCATTGTTCACTGACAATATTTTAATTGGTAATGTTGTTCTTTATTTTTATTTTTCAACCTATGAAGATTTAAGGTTTTCAAGTGATATTGAGCACTTGCTCTACCATGCCTGATAGAGAAGTTTCACTGACACAGATGTTTTGTTAAAGGAACATGCCCATGTTTCTGTGCATGGTCTAATAGTGGGTGTGCGCCACATTGCCTGTTGAAGGCTCAGTCTTCCGTGTATATGAAGTCTGGGGGCCCAAGCCTCGTGAAGGATCGCCCCTGGATGGACGTCACCTGCCCACGTGGAGATCTGAGCCCACAACAAGGTCATGGGCTGCGTCACCAAGCAACGCTTCAAGGTGTGATCAGTTTACTTGTTAGGAGATTGTGTTGTATGTATAAATTTGTTGCTATGGATGTTATTAATACACTGTACGAAGGAAGTGTTAATTAATATGTCAACGTTAGTTGACATGGATATTTGTAAATGCACTGTTATTTAATTAGCAGTGTTAAGGAAGGTAGATCTAATTGTACTTTATTTCTGGACATTTGTTCCTATGGATGTTTGTCTAGACACTGAATAAGAAGGTAGCAGTAATATATATCTGGACATTGGTTACCATGGATATTTGTCTATATTTGTTTTAGAATTTATCTTTACTACATCCACTGCTCTTTCCTTCAATGCTGTTCTGATCACATCTTTGGAGCTGGTATATTACTCATGTGAGGGTTTACATTAACATATTGCTGTTTTAACATTTTACCATTTTTTAAACAATTTAATAAACCTACTTGTTGCAAAATAGTAAAAACTAAATGGACACATGTATTCAGATTGACGAAAATTCTAACTGAAACCTCTGAATTCCTATGAGTATTATTAAAAGGAAATTTAAAGAATTTATAAGCATTTTCTTGATGTATGAATCCAAGCATGGTATTGTACATTTATATTCCCATTTACCAGGCAAGCTTTTCTGTAAAACGATGATTAGTAACTGAAGTAACATTACATTGCCAGTATGATGAATGAAGAAAATAAAAATAAGCTAAAGAAGAGAAAAAAGTAATGAAATTCAACTCATGTTTGAATTTAATTTCCTGATATATTAAACTCTGGTACTTCTTTATTGCACTTGTTTTACATGAACTGCTTCCCTGACGTTTTTCCTGTGATATTACATAATTGATTGTTTGCATTTGTGATAAGTGTGCATGCCAAATCGGATATGGGTATATGTGTGTGTCTCTGTGAGCCGTTCTGTATGTGGGTACTGGGGAAATTCTATACAATAACTCATAGTATAATGTTGTGATGAGAGGTATGTGTATGTGAGTGAATAGGCAGTGTGTGCATGTGAAGGTAGAATGTTGAATTGCATTTAAAACCAGATAGCTTGTCTGAAACAGTTTGCTAACAGCAAATGCCAAGTATGATGTATTGCTTTTGATTTTCTCTATAAATCATAGTAAATCAAAGACAATCCTTACGCAAAAAAAACATATTAAATACAGAAATTTAAAGCTGGACAATTGTGACGACAGTATGTGCTAATTACATATTCACTAGACATTTTAGGATATATATGCGTGCTTACAATTTGAATATTTTTTGTTTGTGAAGTTTTGTAGATTTAAATCAAATTGGATACAACAGTTTATAATAATGCTTGTTGTGTAATTGTTTCATGAGCTCCATCCATGTTTTATTCGATGTATTGCAAGGGTGTGGTGTTGTTAATTACCTGTACATGTATTTATAAGACAGATTATGTAGATGTTTTATGTGTCTGTTCATTAGATTACGATTTTGAATTCTCAGTAATGTAAAAAGATTTTGATCTATGTACTGCTGTTTTATAGATAAAATAATGAAACAAACAACCATCTCTAAGCACCATGTCTATACAAGATTTATTTTCATTGACTCCATACACATACTGTACACACCACAAACTATTAAGCATGTTTTATGTGACTAAATTGTTCTTTAAACATTCGCCTTTATTGCGTTCATTAAAAGTTTATGCAAACATTTGTGATGTTCTTGTTTATTTTTCAAGCATGCACCAAAGCGTCGACTGATTAAACATATGTTTTCAAAGCCAAGGGCTGTTCCAGTGTAAATTTTTATTACATGCAAAGCCTTTAAAGGTACATCTTAAAAGCCTTTTTAATTCACATACAATTCTGCGAAGGGCTCACTTTTTATTCACAGTGTTAATGGATTCACCTGTTCAGACATTTGTAATATAGTTGTAAAATAACACATCGCGTTTATTCACCTTGTTAATGGATTCACATGTTCAGTCATTTATACTTTACTTATAAAATAACATTTCAAATTGCAGCGTGAGTCCGGCGATTTTAAGTTTAACAAAATATATTTCTGACACGACCTTGTGATCCTAGTCACACATTTACTCGCCTTCTTGCATCTCAGCTATATTTTTGAAGCATTTCTCGGATCCACGGCATAAATGACGTCACCCTTGCATACACACCGGGGGCGTTAGGGGCCGCACAGCCGCCACCAAATGACGTCACCCCCATCACCGTATAGTGACCTAAGTAAATAAATGTTAAGTTTGTTTACATAACGAATAGTTGCAATTTGCTACATAAACTGATAAAAATGTACTGGAATAAGTTCGAATATACAGCAGCAAAGAAACTGATTCGATTGCTCTTGACATATGTTTTACTGATACATTTGTTAAGGGATATTTGCAGACTCTGATTCAGGAAATCACGACAAGCTCTGTTGATATTTGTTATGCCGAGCGTGTCCGTCAACAATTAAGTCTTGGATTACTAAAAGGCTAAACGCGTTGCCTTTGAAACTTTGACAATTGCTATTTTTGATACTTAAAGTTAAGAAGGCGTTCAATTTACAATATGCGTTTGACCAAGCAAATACAAACTGTCAATGGATCTAGGCGTATATACGCGCAATGCCTAATGTGCGTATGTTTACAAATACATTTTTTCATTAGTCCTGTATTTTCGAAATGAATAATTTGCGCTTGTGAACAAATATTTAAAAAAGATCTTTATTACAAGCTTGCAATGTAGTCACAAACATCATGTAACTTCAATATGCTCACATTATTATTTAACATCTCCTTTCGAGCTCGTATACTTACTAGGAATTTCAAAACGACTAATCTTCAACTATTATTTACCGTTAACGTCACAGACTAGAGGGCCGCCCGAGTCACCGGCACACGAGTCCACACCCCCGATCATGTAGCCTGCGCACACCATCCGCGGTGTGGTCGTGTACTTGTACAAGCGCTGACACGTGACGTCATCAACCAGAGGTACGCGCGCCGCCTGCAGGTGCTCGCTGATTAACTCTGAAATATAGACCGGAAACTGGCAATAGGTTGTTTTAATTTACATTAAACAAAAAATATCTTGAAATTGTTCTATAAATGATCATCTTTCGCGTTTTATATACCCGCATCCCGCACGGTCTTCAAACAACGAACATGTGCTTTAAACTGAATCATTTGCGCGCGACGTATTTCTCAGTTCACGTTATTGTTAAAAAATGTATCCATCTCGTTGGCCGCCCGACTTACCGTCGGCCGTTTGTCCCCAACCGGAAATGATACACTTCTGTTGCCATCGGTAGGAGACAGTGTCGTTTGGGAGGCACGCGGGCTGAACGTAGTCGTTGAATGTGATCCCGTGGCCGTTGTTAGGGGACAGTTGTAGCAGAGCGATGTCGTTGTCGTAGTTAGAGTCTGTTTTAGAGAATGTAACTCATGACAGGTTTTGTTCATAACGATTTGAAGACTTCTCTACATACATAATATATCGAGATACGAGTCGCAAATGTTAAATGAAACATAAAATAGTGAAACAATTTAATGTGTTTATGGATGGAACATTTCTTTAAATGTTTTATACTTTAAAAAGAACTTTATTCGAGAAAAATATAGTTGTCAAAGATTCTTTAATGGTCGTACACTTCGAGTAAGTACACGTGCCGCTTCATATATGAATGTTATAATATACATTGTATAAAATACAAATCAAGAACAATTCAAACAGCCCCATCCCTCGTACCGCTGTATCGCGGATGTGGTAGGATACGCAGCACATTGAACTCCTGCTCGTACTTGTCCTTATAGCCGGAGTTGTGGTCGCCAGTCATAACGACCACGCTACTGCTTATTAAATCCCTGAAAATGGAACTGAAGGGGTTACATATCGGACTCATTCTCTATATTTCGGTGAGCCGATATAAACTCTACATTCTTTCCAGAATCAAAGGTCAAAGAGTAGAGCAAACTGTATAACAATTATGTTGGCTTGAGGGAACGTAGGGATTTTGTCAGAAAAGGCTATGGGATTTTGACAAGTGGACCTTCATCAGTCAATTTTTCAAAAGTAATTGCTTAACGAATGCCAGTTCTTCAATTTACACCTTTTGAATTTAATAAACTGCATTGAAATTGTGTAAAAGATGGACCCTTTGTAATTAGAAATATTTATTAGTCTACATAACAATCGAAATCATATGACGAGATACAAGCTTTATTTTATCACTAAAATAAATAATGATTAAAATATTGATGACGTGAGAGAAACCATGCCTGGACGCGCCTGCATATTCTTTTATAGTTTACTGATCTTAAAACACCACAATATAGCAATACATTGCATTATCTAGTATCACGAAAGTCTTAGTAGATGTAGATATGTATGGTAACGCTTTCCGATATTGCGAGTCGATGAAAGATTCCTAGGTGTATATCCAATCAAAAGAAATAACATATCATCAATATACATACGAATATAATATACAGCTTGATGACATTCAGAGCTTACAAGCCTACTTTGATGTTCACAACGCTTCATGCAAAACTTAGTCTTTTTTTCTTTAAATTAATTAAGATTGATTCAATTTGTACTATTCAAAATAATATTTTCCTAACGTTCCTTTTACCGGAAACAGTGCGCGGCGCTGAGTACCCAGTACTCGCCAACGATGGTGGCGCCGCAGTGGTGCATGTGGTAGCTGGTGAGGGTGCTCAGTCGTCGTCGGATACGCGCCTGCCATGGGAACATACCGTAGGTTGCATCCTGGCCGCCATACACGCGTCCCCTTTTCCGGTACAGAGAGCTATCCAGGTCGACCTCCGAAAGCTCGTCGTCGTCGTCGTTCATTTCGTCGCGGACAGGCGCGTACCGGCTTACATCGCGCCGCCTTCTTCGGCTGGTTTCGAGAGGACGTATTCCGCACGATATGTTGAAATTGAATGAACCGCCTGAAAATGGAATTGCAGTTTATAAAGACATAGCTGTATTTCTGTCTTTGAAGTAAGCTTGAAATATTCACAAAACATGGTCTTGGATCATGAATGGAACAGACATGATGGTGCTTAAAGGTAGCACTAAGCATATGCAAACACCCATTTAGTACCGCTACCAT
>NC_068356.1:27234747-27267247 GCF_020536995.1 Dreissena polymorpha | reverse complement strand
TAGCGTGTATGTGTACGTATTTGTTCCATTGCTCTGAGTATCGTTGATTAATTGTCGTGCGTCGTGTTTATGGGATTACGATCGACAGTCGACAAAGCAACGATATTTGCGCGATATTTGTTTCTATTGTGATTGAACATTATTGTATTCAAAACTTGTCTATTGAGAGCCAAAAGTGTATGGCATTGATAAAATCAAATCTATTAAATCGTTATGCATTTAACAAGCAAGGTTAACCTTAGTTTCGGTTACTCAATACCCAACATGTGTTACCGACCATTGGAGCATCGGACTCCCGCCATCTCCCAGAAGAAGCAGTCGTGCACTTTCCATCCGTTGTGGGAACACTCGACGAGACTGTCCTCTGAGCCAATACATGCTACGTCGTCGAGCAGAATTGGGGCGGAGATGTCAGCGAGAAGGGGTCGCTTTAGTGCCTTCGCAGGTCTAGACATGTGCGGACTTTGTTTAATTAACAAGCAAGAAGCAATGGATAAAGTTTCTTACTACCTATATTATGTTTCTTACTACCTATACATGCTTTCTATGATTTGTTTTGTTGGAATGCATTCAATTAGCGGTAACTACCGAACATAAAAACTTTCATTTTCAAAATACAATTCGAAGGAAGACATCAAAAGCAATATAATCTGTCATATCTTAAAAATATTTATAATTTGTAAATCACTATACCCTGTGTAACCGAGCATTCTGCACACGACAGCTGCGTCGTCGTCGTCCCACGCGTCGTCACAGATGCCGCCCCATTCCCCCTTGTAGAACACCTGCACGCGGCCCTCCTGCCGCGAGGCACCGTCTATAAGCCGCACCGTCACTCCACCATCTCCTTGGTCATCTGTTAACAGTCAATGCTAATGACATAGAAAGAAATTAGACGATAACAAGAAAAGAAAAAACACACTTTAGGAAATCATTTGCTTTCTCACAAAACAAACCTGAATACCAATGGTTATACCAACTGCAATTTTCGGTGCATCGTATATATATATCGTATGTGTAGGAAATGGAGCGAAGGCAAAACAATATACCATAATTTGCATAACATTATATACATGAACACCAATTCTTAATGGGCATATAGTCAATTACCTTGGGAGAGATCTCTAAGAGCTATGAAGCTTTACAACTAACAAACTCACCCACACCAATTGATACAAGATACGTACCACATCCGGTCTCATCGGAGAAGTCCCCACAGTGATCATGACCGTCACACAGCTGCTTCCGTTTGACACAGCGTCCGTTGTCGCACTCAAACATCCCATCGCATCCCGCTACAACAAAGTAACATTGTCATTGAACTAGGAATGACTTACAGCGGCACAGATGCGACATGTGCATGGTTATATTAATGTCATTACTTACGACTTAGTCATTCATCTCCGCGACATCACGTTCTCACACATTAATAAGTCGTTGGAATTTAATATAAAAAAAATAAAATAAAATGTGGAAAACAAGTAACGAGTCGTGAGAATGACTTAAAAAGTCGTGTAATGGAGTTACAACGTCGCGACAGCTACATAGCTGACTCTTGGAAACGAGATAACTTACTTTTTTGAAAGACATAATAAACCAATAAGAATACTTGTTGTTCGAAAAGCATTAAAAAGTGCGAATCTGTCTTAATACTATCACGCAAAATCGCATTTCTCTCCATGATATGCCAATTTGAAACAAGCGTTGAACAAAAAGTATTCTAACTCGCAACTTATATCGTAACCGCGACTTACTGAAATCGTTCTCATTACTTGTTATGTTGTGTCACAAGCGATTTGTCAAGTTCGCACGCGTAACGCGTCATTACAACGAGTACGCTATGTCGTTCCTAAGACTAACTAAATTGTTCCCAAAACAAACTCATTCATTACCATAACCTACTATGTCGTCCCCTCGAGATAATTAGTTCGTTCATCGGAACAAGATTATCAGTCGTAGTAACGATCTGAACAAAACTATGCACGTGACGCATATGTGCCACGGTAATGACCTACTGGTAAAGTTGAGAACTCTTTCGGAATATTTAAAGTAAAGGCATGCTCATGCCCTAAAGCAAACATGTACACGTTAACCATTATATCCGTATTTTATCGAACAACATCGGCTTGCCATATAAGCTAAACAGTAAGCAAAACAGAAGGCTTTTTGAAGTTCTAGTCCTTACAATCAGAAAAATATTAATTACCATAGTACTCAAACTAAAGTGATCATGAATTGAACGAATCGTCGAGACAACAAATAATCCGCGTCATGCGAAAATGGGTCTTAAATCACATTCGGCGAGCGCAGCGTCAGCGAATCCACGTAATTTGGTCAAGAGCTACCCTGTAATGAGACCATGAAACCGTGTGTAGCGGGCAGCGTAACCCCAGACCAGGCTGCGTGATAGTGCAGGCTGGTCTGATGCTAAGATGGCTGCATATGGCATAAGACCCATTTTCATATGAAACAGCTCAAAACGTCTCCAGCTGATTCATGCATTTTTTATGGCGCACATAAAGCACCAAATACCGATACAAAGTCTGTGCGGGTAAATAAGCTATTTTCAAAAGTATCGGACGGTAAGGCGTACCCAGCTGTATGCGGAGCTCGAATGTGTCCTCGCTACTGGAGGCCCGCAGCTCCGTTGTGAGGGAGTTCACGTCAGACAGGATACACTCGCGGGTCCGAGGCTTGAACGAGAACGAGCGGCACACAAACCGGGTCGCGTTGAGGCAGTAATCGGCGCACTGGACAACAAATGAAATTATAGTTTTGCGTTTATTTCGGGGTCCATCAAGCTTTAAAACGTTTGCACCAACCAAGTCTAAGATTTAAGAATACGAAAAAAATATTATTGAAATGGTAATGTTCTCTACGAACATCGCTAGAGTTTGCAATAATAAAGTGCATGATTATTTAATTAGAGCGACTGTTAATGACGTAAGCAGCATTGCTTTCTAACAGAAATTATAGGTTAATTTGTACGCGCTTATATGACCATTGACTTAAGCTAGGAAAATGACGCGCTCTATTTGCATTTCACAACTTTTTGTGTGGTCAAACTCCATTGACGTTGTGTAGCTTCATAATTATATAATTTTAGGTACAATTATGAAAATCTTGAAATGTTAAGTATTTCCGCTAACATAATTACTACAGCTTAATCATAATTTGTCCAAATGTTGATTTAGTATTTTTGGATTCACACCAATGCTATACAATTCTCTTTTCTGTATCCATGTCAGTTTCACTGAACACCACTTGCGGTACTCACGGTTTCGTTGGTGGCCCCAGCGTACACTTCAATCAGATGGTCCCGCACCGTCATCCCGGTTCGGAGTACGAACTCACCCAGATCGTATTCTGAAATGCCGAAATAATAGGGCGGGTAACCATAACCATCATTATATGTTCGAACGTGAAAAAACGATTTAAAATTGTCAGTCTGAAATCACATATCAATTACTGTTTAATCAAGGGTTGAGTAAGAGGTCTACATTGATATGATCGCCGATCTCCCTAGCGACAAAATAATACAATGACAATTGTAAATCTACCAGTTTTCAACGAAAAAAATAAAAACAACGACACAAATAAAAACAATAAAAGGGTATTTTTTTTCAAGTAAAACACATTTGTAATAAAAAACATAATCAAGATAGCCCATTACGGTAAATATCACCAATATTGAAAATAGTAAGTCTGAGGTGAATAGACATTTACTGATGTTATTAACAAAGAAAAGTTGTGCATATATTTTTAGTGACAGAACTGCAATGCAAATTGCATGTTGAACTATTTTCTTGATCTTGTTTATTGTGGTTTCGGGATGGACATCAAATTATGCGATCTATTGTAGATTTAAAACATTAACAGCGATATTTTGTCACACAATTTGTAAATGGTTGAAATATAGTTTTAATTAATCATTTTCTATTGGTATGTAATTAAATACTATCCGTGACTTTTAATATTCTATGTTTTTATTTGGTTGTGAAATCATATAATTATGTAGTTATACCGCATGCCTGGTTCTCATCTTCGCCTCGACTGCAATCAATTTCCATATCACACTGCCAGTAAGCTGGGATACACCTGCAGCGCCATCGTAGAAATAAGTGTCGTAATTTTTAACGATACTTTATTTGATATTAGACTGATACGAGTATGACCCTTCGTTCGAAGGGCTGAAGAAATTGGTTCATGGACTCATTGATTGTTCCACTGCACGGAAATCTTTAGTAAAAGGCGAAAGATTTATTCGTGACTGTAGTGAAACCAGAGTTAATTTTAACACATCACAATGAATATTTACAATTTGCATATTTATCAATACTATTTTTCTTAAAATCCGACCAAAATTTACACATAAAAGTTTACTGAATGAAATTTTACTTAATTTAACCAATAAGGCGACTTTACATATCAAATATTTATTATTTTAAGACCAAGGGACGTAATTGAAATACTCCCTAATAAGAAAAGGGGAGTTTATACATACAAGAAAACTCACGTGTAGTCATTGCAGGTAAATTCGTTTTCTTTACACACAGTCGCTGAAATAATTAAAAATCATATATATTGCGAAAAATGAACAAAGAGCGTATCATCTTTCAACTTGTTTCTTTCGTTTTCGGCTTTGTTAATTTCTAGGCATGTTAAAATATGTGCTATGTTCTGCACAGGCAGCGATATCATTATCACCCCCACCTCAGAACCCCTACATATTCACATTCCGCGACCCCAACCCATGACACCCAGGTCAATTGGATGGTTGGTTTTAGGTTGATAAATGTTATGACGAATGTTCTGTGATGATCTTGACAAAAAAAATCTATTTAAAACGATCACTGATTGATTAGTGGTTAGCGAGTATTTTACGAACAGTAATATTTTCGGACATTTAAAATATGCATGTTTCGCAACCTCTTATTCGAATTATGACATTCGCTTAAAAATGCAGTTTTACGTAAATTCAATTGGTATTTAACATAAATAAATTAAAATTCAGGTAAAACAATATCATGTTCACGTCCATAGTATTACATGCATGTTTGTCTCGTATGGGGAATTAACATTGCGTGTGTAATAAAAGCCGAAGTCAGGACCCAGACAGTGTTAGTTATCTGTAGTGCACTTGCATGTTGGCAGAAATCTTTTATAAGCCGCCGTGATGTTCAAGGACGCGGGTTGTATTGGTTTCTGTTTATTATTGCGTAACGTCTACAGTAACGTCTTTAAAATGACAGATAACCATATTTTTTTCTAACATCTTACTGACCTTTATTAGAAAGAGTGTTATTGTTTGATAAATTGTTATTAGTTCAATATAAACTGTTGACGTATTCTAAGTTTGAATTATAATACAAATAGTTTTTTTTTCAAGCATATTTTCGTTTTTTTTCTTTCGTTCAACATCAAAATACTTTTGTCAACGTGTTACGTTTGCTTTGTTCACATATGCAAACGGACAAGGAGCACAGGAGGTCTAAATCAAAGTTTCCATGTCGATTTTGCAAATTTATGAAATCCGTCTCAAAATAAAAGGGTTATATCGTCCGTAAAATACTCGCCAACCAGTATATACTTTTATATCATGGGGTAATATCGAGGGAAGGGTCTCGAGGGGGTTGGGTGGGATTAAATTGAAAATTTTGATATTTTTTTAGGATACATCAGCCAACGGAATCCGGGTAGTGCAAAATCGACTGTCGCCTTTCGCCCGTAGAGGTTTTGCTCAGTACTGTTAGGTATTTTCTTTCTCCTATATAAATGATGTCAAGTGATTAACGAAACAGTTAGACTTACAGAGTGAACTCTGAGTTTAAAAAATTCCTGTATTCTACCTCTTATTTGCACACCACCGCGACTTATATACTTATTGAAAGGATTTTCCAATCCTGTCTTTATACATAAATATTGGCTTAATATTCTGTTGACAAAGCTCAACATATCGTCGTCACGCTGCTTGCAACACTATTGAAACGAATCTCAATACCGAGTCTAATTCTAATTTCAGTTGCAGAATTTCTGTTAGAATCAAAACAATATCCGATCGATTATTCTGTATCTGCTCATTATCAACGACTTCCATTTCCGGTGCGTAGATATGAAACACATCGGGGACTGATCAAATAGCAACGTTTAAGAATGAAACAAGTTTAATGAGCCGGATCCGAACAAGATACTCACTTTATTGCTTCAATGGACCATAAATAATTTACCAAGGCCGTCTTCAGGGTAGTTGTCCTGGCCTTCATGTACGCATTCTGGGATATCACAGAAGTCAAAGACACCGTCGGATACCCAGCACCACGGAGCCTCGTCATTGTCAGGGTTACGGCAGTAGTTGTGGTCGCCTAAACCCTAGGGTGACAGGGGGGGGGGGGTAATAACTAAGAAATGTGTTTATGCGCCCATGTGAACTATAATTCATTAGAAAACAATATCGATTCTTTAAGCCGCTTTGCTTGTTTTAACTTTAACATATTCATACAATACAGCATTTCTGAAGACGACCATATTGAAGGCAGCAATTTGCGATAATGTACACTGCGCACTCAATAACGTGCACTTAAGTTGTATGTACTAAATAATATTATACATTAATCTATACATAACGCATATTAATGATTTTATATTTAAAAGCAAAAGATAAAACAATAATACTTAAAATTCATTAAAATGTAACATATCCGTGATATAAGATGCACAAGGTCCTACGACGTCATGGGCTCTCAATCAAGCGCTTGACAATGTAACCAATTAAAGTTTTCAGATCAGCTCGAAAGCATTTATCTCGATGGGTGGACTATTCAAAGCGAGGCCCAATTCAATACTGGTTTGTTGTAATGGGGTCATAACTTACCATCTTAGGGTATGTGTTCGGCGTGATACCCTGTGCGTCAGTCCACTTCATACACCGGGCTCCACTCTGGGTCACAGAGGCCCGCCCCCTGTAGTCGGTACCCGTGCCGCGGTAACAACCTTTTAGGTATATTACGTATATGAATATCATAATGTTCTTGAAGATTTTTTGAGATGTACAGCAACCAAAGTATCGAAGTAAAATAAGTCTTAATTTTTTTTTTAATTCTTGTTTAGTTACAACATCTTTTTTATGTATGCACTGCCTTACCAACATCTGTCTTCGACTGTTCGAAAGGGCGTTCGCACATGAACCGGAAGCCGCTTGACATCCGCTTTCGGGTGCTCGAGCATGTGTCATCCATCCAGAACATGTATTCGACATCGGTGATGCTGCCCAGTGGGTCGTTGTAGACGGACGACAGGAACAGACATCCGGATTGCTTGTTACCGGATGGAGCGGCTTCTATGCCGCCAGGGACCCAACCTTTTGTTGTAAATTAATACTTCAACTATTCACAGTCGAATTCGTATCTTTTAGTTGAAAGTTAACTTTTAATGCCATGCAAAAATGTATGTTTACATGTGTGCATAGCATGCTAGTCTAACATGTCTCATATTTTCTTGAAAATAATTATTACGATGCGTACCTGAACGCGTAACACCCGGAAGTACAATTACATACTTAGTGTAATACTAATGAGCTTTAAATATGAGTACGAAGCTAACCTTTGGTGGTTTTACATACTAGTTATACACTACATGTATTCTACAATTACGTGTATATGCAAAAAAGTCATACATCAAACTTTGCTAGGAAAAGAAGTTAGACAAAACTATAATGAATGAAATACATGTACACACCAGGAAACCACTTCGTGTACTCTATTTGTGACAGTTCCTTTGTCGTCTGCGACGATGGCTCCCTCGTTCCGTTGTCAGAAGGCGCGTCGCTGGTCACCGACTCCCAGAACCAGCGAGATCCCTTCATTAAACCGCCAGTGAGGATGAAACCTGAAAAAAAATCAATTTAGCGTTTTATATTACCCGCGTCATGCCACACTTGGCCTATGACATATGCGGTCGCGCAATCTAGTCAGAAGGAACCCTGTTGGTACTTTTTGACGTTAAACCATGTCACATTAACTCATATCAGTCTGTGTGCTGTATTAAACATTTAAATGCAATCCGTTTTGATTACCAGCTTCCTCGTTCCGAAAAGCATTGGAAATGAAGTGATTTTCTTGCTCTGTTTCTATGGTGACGAGATGTCCGCTGCGCTTCAGGCACTTGGTGATTGCGTAACTGCGCCTGGTGACCATGCTCTCAGGGATTTCATAGCAGCCAGTAGGTCCTGCCGTCCAGCCATCCGGGCAGCCTGCGAGCGCAACAGGAACAAGTACTCGTAATATAGACCTACACATTATAAATTAGGCAGCTAACTTCTTGACGAGAGAAAACTTGGACGTAAAATGTTTTGATGACATATATATTTCACATAAATGCTGGCAATATTTGAAAAACGAAGGCACTTAAAAATTGACATAATAATTGTAAGGTAAGTAACAAAACGGTAATGTGATAGCAACACATTGATTTTGTTCTCAAGGCTTTAAATGTTTGCACGCTGAGACCTGTCTAGAACTTTGTTTTTTGTGCATGCATTTTTTTGGTTTTACTTAAGAACATCATTTGTTGATTAGATCCGCCACTATATTTATAAAACACAAGCGGCAATATATGACGCGGAAAGTATAATACATTATGAACTTATGTTAAATCGCATGCTGTTTTATTACGAAAAGCCTGTGTCTGTTGATAAATAGCCTGCATATTCAGCGCGCACTCTAACAAGAAAAAAATCAAAACAGCGTTTTTGTTTACCGTGATTTTCATGACAAACGACGCCGGCGAGGTTCAGGTCGGGACAGTTCACTTTAAGTCTTATTTCACAGTCCTGTAACGTCAAGGCACGTCCATCACATTTCACTTCAAACGTAGGTCTTCTGTCGTAAGAGGTCGTCGATTCGAAAATCGTTGATAGAGCACCCCTGTGGATATGTGGATGTAAAAATGATTATGGACACATACGAACTATCGGTATCAATTTAACATAAAGTTACAATACTATTGGCGCCTTTGATATAGACATAACGTTTTAGCAGAGCTTTAATTTTAAGTTTTATTCAGTCACGTAATTTATTAAACAAGACTCTTTTCAAAGTTGTAAAATATCTTGCTTCAAAATTCTGTTTTCGTTGTCTTTCAATTACATACCTATACATGCGTAATTTCTCTAAGTTTTCGGACACTCTAAATATTCGGACATCCCCTGTTTGAGCCAAAATAATTATGTTTTGTGACCTTAAATTTTCGGACATACGGCCTGGTTTCGTCCAAAATCAATGACTCTTAATTTTCGGACAGTATATTTTACGGCGCTATTTCACCATATTTCTACCATGGTTTTGCTTATCTGATCTCACTTCGATTATGCGTTTTACGACCGGATTAAGATAATAAAACCTGGCAGGTAAATGTCTGAGGGCAATTGATCATTACATTTGCGTTATTGGGTTATAACCACGAATACCGGTAGAAAACACTAGTTTCAACCGACATCATTTGAAATTATGTCATATCAAGGAAGAAGTTTGTTTGATTTTTCCCCCTGTTTCGTTTTTATATCATATCAGGTAAGATGTGGCAAGGATGGGAAGTTATATTTGTTTCAAAGCAGAGAAAGAAGAATTTAACACAATACAATTATTGCATATTGACTTATTGCTCTTTTATTATAATAGTTGACAAAGAAACATTATTAGTTTGTTGTCTCTATATTTTTGTACTTTTGGATTATTTTTGGTATCAAAATTTTTAAACACGTTTTTTTTCGGCGTACCTGCATAACCCACCTTTTCACCTGAAATGACCTTTTACATAACGACAACGGACCCGAATGAATACACTTCATTTATTCAATTGGCTGAGCACAATCACCCAGATTATTTCAATATCACCGCGTCCTTGAACTATAGTATGTAACACTGTTCAGTGTAGGGAGATGCGGACACATTTTGACTCAAGTGCAATTACCGGTAAATTCCATCCCCAAAACATTCAGGGTCAAAACTGGGTCAGTAAATCGTCAGGGGAAGACGGAATGTACTTCAATAAATCAATAAACGCCTTGTATTGATAACACAGTAGTGCTTTCATAATATCACATAACACGAATTTTAGGGAAAGAAATGTATGAAAAACTATCGGAAAATGAAATGTGTCTTGTATTGTGAGACAAAAACTGCCGAAATACTATAGTCTATGACAGAAGGGAAATCGTTTAATTATCTAGTCACACGTGTGTGACATATGCTGGTAGAATAGGTTATCGACATTGGCCAGTTGGCCATGATAAGCACCATGTGACTGCAATGTTCTATCGCAAAGTATCGTGGTTTGATGTCCATTTAAAAGACGCAATGGGATTGTTAAAGACCCGCGTCACGCAAAAATGTGTCTTATGTAATATGCTTCAAGCGTAGCTCCAGGCCAGCCTGCGCATTTGCGCAATATTAAAATGCTATGCATGCTGAATAGGCCACTTTGGAGATCCCACGAAACCTTACGTGCTTTTGTATAGCGGAAAGCCACTAGACTGCGCAAGTGAATATGCATTAAGACCAACAATCGAATGACGCGGATGTAACAGTGTTATTTAAATGCGTGGATTGAAAACTTCGTCTTAATCAAATATCAACGTACCGTTTCGATGACAAAGAAATGCATTCATAATAAAATAATAAAACATTTGAGAACACATGACGTGAGAAACGTAAATTTTCTACCTTTATGTAAAAGTCAGGTTATACACCGAATATTTCTTTGTATTATTGTTAGGTGTCTGAAAACTTAGAGTAATTACGGTATATGTGACAGTGTTATGCAAGGCGCATGCAGACGAACTACCTGGTGAATCCTAGCTGTTTACAGACGACGTCTGCTTCTCGAAGACTGAAGCGTCTGCCACACACATGACCATATTGGTAACGTGACAACACTTCCAGGATTCCCGATGAAACATTTCCGGGAAATTTCGTTGAAAATCTGAATAAATAAAGAACATTTCTTTCTATTTTTATCAATCCATTATGAGGTTCATCTTATCGGAAAACGAGAACATATATTACAGAAGATGGGTTCTGACATATTCACTCTTAGGCAAAGTGTTTGTCACCCATACATTTAAAGATGAAAAGTAAACATTATTAAGTATCGTTTACATGGTGTTTTAAATTCTCTTACAATATAAAAATCTTACGCAGAGTAGTAAATTAATTTAGCTTGTCACATTTTCTGATTTTTAGGTTCGAGACTGGAATACAAGTAGATAGGAGGCATACATGATTTCTATTACTTAGCTACCAAAGGGGCAATCCGTTTGCAATTCAAGATGCTTAAGTAATCGACATGAAAAATCTGTTAACGATAAAACATCTTATATTAATTAAATCTGTGAAAAATTATTTTTTTAAACTGAGGACCACATTGTGAACAATCCGTAAAATGTCATTTTCTCACTTACCTTACTAGTTGCCCTGATAAAGGTATTTCCGTTTTCTCCAAAACCACGTACGGGAACTGTAAACAAAATTGATATGAGGCAAGTCAATTAATATTTGCTGCCTATAACAGGATTTATTTTTATCATTTTTTTAAACAAAAATATATATGTATAATGATCCGAATAAGGTTAAATGTGTAAATTTAATTGTGTCAGTCTTGAACAACGCAATAAAACAAAAAATAGGGTAAAAATAAGTGTAAACACATGTAAGAAATATATTCTTATAAAAACCACGTTTAATTTTACCGTGTTACAAATTAGGATTATTCCAAACAGTAAGAACATGTTTATCACGCAGAGAAAAACTGACAAACTAAATGGTTTGGTTTGGTGCAAAGGTTTAATGGCCGTCCACTGACGCAGCATGCTCTTAAAGATCTTCATCACGTTTATAAGAGGCTCTTCCGGCGGAGAACGTTTTCATACTTGTCATCAGTTCATTATCAGGCACTCGAGAAACCATGGATACTAGATTAATTACGTAATTCGCAAAGAAATGTGAAGCGGATATTTTGGATGACACACATTCATGCACGTTGTAGTGACACAATGACACTGTCGGGATGCAGTCATGGCACAGTGGGATACATCCGTTTAAATAGATTTTACGTAATGCCGATGTATGGACATAACATAATTCTCCTGTTTGGTAATGTATTGATTATACATGAAACATGCCTGTGAGGTCTACGAGCATATTTTGAGGAATGCTGGTACATATGACGGCATTTTCCTAATAATTGTTGACTCTCAAAAACATTTCTATAAAAAGAGGATATCATAATAATTATACCTCCAAGGTGATAGAATTGTTAAACATGCAGCACTTTTATTTTCGAAAAGCTGTAATTGCGTGATGCAATAATGCACTGACAATACAGCTTTTGTATAACGGTAGTAATCGGCCACATGATTTGTTTTCATCATTAACTTGACTGTAAATTTTTATATTTAGCTCCGTATACTACGAAAATCGGTGTCAAACATTTGGAATTTTTCGATATTTATGTTTCGTCTGCAGGTACTGTTCTATAGTAGCGGATCCGTGGTCTAGTGGTAACACACTGGCTTCACAATCCAGAGATCGCTGGTTCGATCCCCCGCTGCACCTAACCTACTAACTCGTCTTTCGCATGAGACGTTAAACCGAGGTGCAGTGTACGAGGTGCTATACACCGGGCACTAAAAGACCCAGGGTCACCTCTGGAACGGGGTGTCTCCTGTATCTTGCACTATCCCCCGTAACCAACTAACACGTCTTTCTGGGGGCGATGGCCATATGGGAGACAATCCCGTGCACTCGTTAAAAACAACAACAACAACAACTGTTCTATAGTCTATCTAAATGTTTTCTGTTGTGAGTCACGACTTGTCTAAACCCTCAACTGATCCAGTCTTCTTTCTGTAAATATGGACAATTTTGGAGCTGTACGAAGTTAAAAATCAAGCCCTTCATATTTGTAAAGTGCATGAATCATTGGAAGTCTGGACAGAAAGTCGTTAATGTTACTTGTTTCCCTTGCACATATTTGAACTCACTGTCAATTGAACTGTGAGCCCTACAGTATGAAGTGATCATACTTAGAACACTCTAAGCACTTAGAACTTATATGTGCAAGCTGCTTACACAGGAAAAGTGTTTGTATTCGCCGCCGATATATTAGTGCAATACTGTAACCGCTAGTCTTTGAAATTATGCAATCATATAAATTTAAGAAGCATTTGTAATAATGAAGGTGATCAAACCGCAAATGGGCGTCTAAAAATGTTTGATATATATCATTGGTAGCATATCTACATTGATTTGCGAAAACCTGTGTGTGTGTGTGTGTGTGTGTGTGTGTGTGTGTTTGTAAATGGTGGAAACCCACTACCGGTCTATCGTTACACACCAAACAACCCACTACATATTGGCAACCCACTACACAAAACCTGGTAGTGACTTTGACATTTTGCTTTTTTGGGCTAAATTTAACATTAACTTTTTAAAAAATGTATTTTTACCATGGAATTGACTTGGCGGTTTTTATTCGCGATTGTGTGTTGCCGTACACTCTTGCGCGATGTTGCCATTTTTATGTCTCACACATTTTGCTCCAGTAATTGTGCGCATGCGCGCGTTTTCCAAAATGTCCTCCAAGACCGTGATTCAGATGGGAAATACAATTTAAGGTATTTGTATGCTGAATACGTTAATTTTAAATGCGATATTAGGCGGTTAAATAATAAATGTTCTTCTTGTATGAAATAAAGCGCACGTTGTCGGTTAAACTGCTTATTTTCGTATATAAACAGATACGATTTTACTAACAAATGTCATTCGTCCTTGCTTGTATCAAAATAAACATTTTCAAAGCTAACCTTTTACAAGTTTTAGGTGATGTGGAAATTAACTCAATGGCAACGTTATTGGAAACAGAAAAAGTATTCAATTTTCATTAGTATTTGCGAAATACGATTTCATTGATTGTTGTTTTGTGAATCATAATCGGTAACTGGTCAGTTCGTACCTATTCTAAGCTCGTACCCTACAGCATTGTACATTGTACAGATGCTGAACAAATTTGTTGCAGGCCTAAAAAGCTAAATGTTTTGTGCAATAGGTAACTTAAATTTTTTCCGTCAGGTTCTTCTTCCATGTGATGACATCATGTCTGCAATGAGACCTCAAAGAAAGAATTTCAAGAACTTTAGGCGATAAGTGGGACAGATCTGTTTCTAAAACAGGATGAAGAAAAAGGTATGTGCATCAATGAAGGGAAGCATTTAATTGTATGCTGATTCATCATATAGACAAGTTGATCGTTATATAGACGAGTTGATTGTTATTGCTTACAATCTGTATTTTTCTTGCATGCGCAGTTACTGGTTGGGCTATGGCAAAAGCGCTGATTACTGATAGCCTCAGGGTACCAATGCTCGAATTTTTTACCGATTTTATTTAATTTGTCAAACTGTTTCAAGTTTTAAGCTGATATTTCATGTAAAAGACTTCTCTTTCTGAAACTATAAAATGTTAAGAAAACAAGTATTAATAACTCGACCTTACCGTTGGTCAAATGAAGTTGGTTATGTTTACATTTTGCAACCGATTCGGAACCAATTATCGAACGCTCACTCATGCAAGCCATCAGACATTTGCAACACACATAAACTGGTAAAATAAATTCATTTACATTGCAACTGACGTGGATAATCATTACAAATATATTTTGTTCATTTAATCAAAAGATTAATACTAATTGATACTTTGGACAAACATTTTCCTTTTTTGACTTCTCTAACTACTGCTTGTAGAGCACAGACTGAGCATTTATTTGAATTTTTTCGTGTCATTTGTCTAAATGAGAGAGAGAAAATTAAATCTAAATAGATGTACTATATTTATCAGTATAATGATTCTCAATAAATGTTGTTGAATGGTACCGAGTTATAAATGTGGTTGAATGGTACCGAGTTACGAGTTGGCTTCAGTACGAATTGATCATAAAACAACTTAGTTGATTGCAACCTAAGCCTTTAAAATAATATTGTACTCACCGAGTTACAAGAGAAGTTCCGCAAACAATCCTTCACAGCTGGACAGAGTGATGCCGAGAATAATCAGGAATTCTGGGTGATTTAGTTGTCTTTACAACTTCAGCTTGTAGCATTTTCGTGTTAAATATTAAACTTTTACTTGGTTCAATGAATCTTTGTCTGCAGTTGTGTTTATAAGAGGCTGTCAAAATGGAAGTTTGCAAATAGAATGTATTCATATTGGACTTACTTAAATAGGACCCGATTTCAAATTAGATAGATAGATAGATTTATTTCGGAGATAGCATACATACTCACAATGCATCGAAACAACATGTACATAAAACAATATGAAGTAAAAACAATCATAATTGAAAAGTACATGCATAGAATGCACTATGGCATGCACACTAACGCCAAGGATTACACAAAAAAGAGTAATATCCCTTATTTCCATTGTGGTCCTTGAAATTCAACTATTCCACCGTGTGTAAATTTTATAATTTATTAAAATCGTTCGAGAATTGGTTCCGTTCGAGAATCGGTACCCTGAGGCTATGGAAAATATATGCAGTAAGTCATGTTTTTATCAGAAAATGAGAAAGAACTTCTAAAATGAATACTTTAACACAATAAATGAATTTAAGAACTATATCACACCACACCAACATCGGCTTTGGAATAATTGTATTGTTATTTTTTGTAATAATAAGCCTACATTTGTAAATGATTGAGGTTCACCGTCCATTGGTCTTCAACTTGGAAGCTCTGTCAAATGTTTTGTGACAGAAATAAAAGTATTTTATTGGGAAAAAAAGTTATAATCTTTTTGAATTAATATTGGAGCAGTTGTTGGAATCATTTTAATGAATTAACCTCGTTAGTTCTGTATGTATTTGTAATACACAAATGTAGGTGGTAAATTGGAGAGTAAAATGAACCTACAAATGATTCATAATATCAATTTAAAATAATTACATCAATATAAAACTATTTTATCCTTCAATGGACAAATACATAAATAAAAAGGTATATATATTGTGTTTTTGTTCATTGTAGTACGCATATATACATATTTAGCAATGATTTCATAATTTATTCGATCAAAATATATGCCACTGATGTACGATGAGCTTCCAATGTTTGTATTAAGGATAAATAGTTTTTGATCTAATTCATTATTAAACATTGTTCACCACATAATGACATTTTGATACTAAAATAATCGTAATATAACATGCTTACAAGGTCATCCCTTTAAAAAAAAATAGAAAGATACAGGTTATCTATACTATACAAGTGATGATGGGGATGATTATGGTGATGATGCAGTTGATAATGATTAAAAGTGCGAGCATTCGCTGATTGCATTCAAACATTTATGTTTACTGAACCACCATTTTATTGGATTAGTATTATAAAAAAATTTATTTATATGCAACAATTTATTGTCTATTGTTTCTTCTATATTATAAAATGTATTTATTAAGATGAAGAAAGAGATAAAAAATGACACAACTGCATGCTTTTTTTAAGGTTCAAGATGAAAGCATTATTAATCTTGTTTAATTACTGGACAGACATTCGCCACCTGTTGGGGGCGGGCACTTTGGGTCACTAAAGTTTATGACACCCGTGTTAATAGTAAGTATATGTCAAACAAAGGGCCAATTATACCACGGTTTACATGTTGAAATCACGAGTGTCGACGCTTGTGAACACATGCAAATTATTTTAAAGTAGACAGCCACTTTCCATTTGTGCTTTTAAATTTTGTCCAGACTTGGTAAGGTTTCAATATTCAATTTATCGTAAAAATCAAAGAATGCAATCTAATAAGAAATGTTTTTTATACATGTTGGATTAATTGCTTAGTCCATTTAGTTTATTTTAGAACCATATATATGCTGAAACAACTTTAAATGATAAACCAATGATAATCAAACGGTGTTAACTTGTTTGTACAAGTAGTTGTCACCTAAATATTGTTTGTGTATATTTATGTTGAACAAGTTGATTTCATAACTTCAAATGCTTTATTAGCGAAAACAAAAATACAATCTTACGTTTTTTATTAAAGTTATTTATTATAAATAATTATTAATATAATTGAGTTTCACTGTGTTTTGATGAGTTAAATAATTGCGGAAATTACAGTTATTTTCAACATAATCTATAGATCAGCGTAAAGCCAACTGCCTTTTTCCCACTAGTGGGCGTAGTCAGAAAATAGCAGGTGCGCGTAACGTCATTCTTCAAATTGTCTATAATAGCACATTAGAGCGTAGGCTACTTTGCTCCATATTTTCTTGCACAGTCCAGCATTTATGTTATACTAATACGAATATTTTCCATATAGGAAACAGTAATTTATAGAAACGTGATATAATGATGAATTGTTTCACCAAAACTTTATAAACTTTCCAGAAATGATATTGTTTGCTCTACACTATTTTACCTAGTACTGAATATGGATGTTTTGTGGGTGGAATCAATAGTTCGCTTTTGCAAGAGTGTTATTTAGGTTGAATTGATTAAAAAAGATATGATGCTGTATACAATTGAGCGCTTTTTAATATTAATATAAAATGATGACAATGGAATGCAAGTGGTAATAAAGTTTAACTTTGAAGAACCAAATGAATTGATATTAAATGTTGTTATATATTAGACCTATTTAATTTATCATTTTGCCTGTTCTTTATTGTACATGATTCTGATACAGTGCAATGTCTTGCAAGGACCTGTCTTGTGTAATTTGTTATAGCAACTATCTCTAAAATTAACACTTATGCCAAACATAAATACTTGTATGTTTCTAAACAACACTTTACAGGCGGACTATGTTGACGATCTACTTTCTGCAAAATTGGCTCATATGAAGAATCGGCTTACATTCAAATGTTTCCGATCAATTCATGTTCGTAGGCCTAGTCAAAATAATTAAAATAAAAAATAATAAAAATAAATTGATTTCAAGTTAATTTCAGTTTTTCTTGTTTAATCTTTGCTTATACATAAAATTAGTATTAGTAAAATAAACAAAGGTAAAACTTTAGCTGCCCCAGCACCAGAACATTCCCATCATCAACCGCGCCTACTTGAATTACGATAGCTCCTTAAAAGAAGTGTGAGAATTATATTAGAATATAACTTTTTGTATACATTTTGAGAAAAAAAACAACATAACACACAAATTGTATTTATCTGTTACTCTCAATTATAGAACTACTTTGAACAAAAATATTATAGCAGTTCTCTGTCTGCAGGCCCTTATGTTTTGCTAAAATCAGTTAGTTAACAGGTCTACACAATATATTTCTAAATGAAATACAAAAATAAGAATAATATAATTAATAATATTAATAAACACACATGATAATATTAATTACACACATGGCAAGATTAAAGTTCTAACCAAAAATCAATTAGGCATTCCTGGTATTAATTTCGTCAAGTCCTTCGTATAATCCTATGTATAGAGAAACAAGTTATTTATAACCGACCAATGACGTTAAACAATGCAACTTTCAATTGACACAGTGCCATACGGTACAATCGGAATGGAACAATGATAGTGTTTTTAGATCTGAAATAGCATTACTTGTAAGTTTTTATTAACTTTATTGTAATGCAACTAGTAAAATAATGTTTATATTTTATATTAAGTAACTCTTGCATGATCATCTGCACTGTTTGCAGCCGTTAAAGCTTCCTACTTTTCTTAACTTGTTGAAACGATGCTATTGTAAATGGACGTTCAACAATATGAGGTCGATATATATTTATAGGAGTAGTTTGTAAGCTGTAGTGACTTGCATAGTTTGTTTGCCAACGTAGTAACTAACTTAATTTGTATGACAGTGTAGTGACTTGCCTAGTGTGTATTCCAATTACATGACATGCCTAGTGTGTCTGCCGCTGTAGTGACTTGCATAGTTTTTATGCAAATGTTATAACTTATTAAGTCCATAGTTTGTATGCCAGCGTAGTGACGTTCCTAGCGTGTATGCAAATTTCATGACTTAGTTACATAGTGTGTGTGCCACTGTAGTGACTTGCATATTTTGTATGCCAATGAAGTAACTAGAGGGAGCAGTGGTCTAATGGTAGGACGCTGGCTTAGGGATCGAGATGTCCCGGGTTCGAATCCCGCCCTGACCACTGAAATTTCCTTGAGCAAGAAATTTATCCCACATCTGCTCCTCTCCACCCAGGTGTATAAATGGGTACCTGTGAGGGAAATAAGCCAATGTGCAGTGGCTGCATACTGCGCCAAGATGTTAACGGACGACTTATGACCCAGTGATCAGGGCAAAAATGTAAAGCGCCTTTGAACGCACATATCGAGTATGAAAATGGCGCAATATAAATGTGGTATAAACAAAAGTGACTGGCTTAGTTTGTATGCCAGTGTAGTGACTCGCCTAGTGTGTATGCCAATTTCATGACTAACATAGTGTGTAAGCCACTTTAGGGACTTGCATAGTTTGTATGCCAATGAAGTAACTAGCTTAGTTTGTATGCCAGTGTAGTGACTCACCTAGTGTTTTTTCATGACTTACATAGTGTGTGTGCCACTGTAGTTACTCGCCTAGTTCGTATGCCAATTTCATGACTTACATAGTGTATGTGCCACTGTAGTGACTTGCATAGTGTGTATGCCAATGTGCATGTAGTAACTTCCATAGTTTTATGCCAGTTTAGTGACTCACCTAGTGTGTATGCCAATTTCATGACTTACATAGTGTATGTGCCACTGTAGTGACTTGCATATAAATATAAAATATTTATAAAATTTTATATACTATATGGTTAAATATGTATAATATTGATTAACTTTTACAAATCTTTTATTGTTTATTTCTCTTTCAATTAGGTTTGATGAAACTACAGAAGATGGCAGTTTTGGAAGGCTTGTAAATGACTCCACACACCCCAATTGCAAAGTGCAGTGCTTTGAGGAGGAGGGTCTACCAAGCTTGTATGTTGTTGCCCTCCGTGACATTCTGCCACTGGACAGACGCTACAGGTGACTGTGCCAGTGTCATCTCTCGTGCAGAGAAGAAGTTGTGTATAATTATGGTGCAGGACCATATCCATGGAGGAAAAAGGTACTTATTAATAAAGAAATGTTTCCTCTAAATGGCCCTTTTTACACCCCCACTACTAGATGATCCGTCTGTCCCAAAATTGGCTGTCCTCTAACTTCCTGATGAATTGCCTGAGGCCTGTTTCTACTGCCTTCATGGGTCCGATAGTCGGACCCTTTCCCAATGCCAAATATGCCTAGTTTTTCTCAATTCGTACCCCAAAATTCCCAATTAAAAAAAAAAACCTGTTATTTTTTAGCTCATCTATGCTATTATGACCTGTCTTTTTCCGTCTAGGGGGGTCGTGTGTCAACATTTTTACTTAAATGACATCTCCTACTAAATCGATGGGCCAGTCTTGATGTAAATTGCCAAGAGTGAAAGTTTTTCAAAGAATTGCATGCCAACCGAAAGGAAAAAAAATCTCTCTAAAACTGCAAGGTTTAAGACTTTAATAGATATTTGGCATGAAGCATCGTCTGTTGGAACTCTACCAAGATTGTTTGAAGTACATTGTAACGCCCATTTATCGCAGACCGGTAATGCGGCCTACTATGGCATGCAATGAAGCATGAAAACAGTCGATTAGTGACAGTGTTGTTTGCACACAGCCGGGGTTGTTTTTAATATTTAAGAAATAACTAATTAGTGTCCCTGCATAGGTTATAATGGCAGTTTACTGTACTATATGTCATTAAATTTCGCAACTGGTCATTCTGTCTCTGTACACGAAATACATCGCAAAAATGGATACGCATAATACTGTCACACGCAAACATAAACAATTCTCGATTACTGAGAAGATCGAGATAATAGACACGAACTGAAGAAGATGGCAACAGATTTCCATTGGTCATTCCATACTGTTTGATAGGAAAGTATGTGTACATAACATTATTTCATTTATTTTGGCAGTCATTTTAAGGATCATCTCATGCTATTGAATTACAGCAATAGATATACCCTGTTGAAGGTTTTATAGAGATGCCACTTAAGCAAACCTTTATACATAAAATATTGATTATCTAAAACTGAACTAACTACAATGCATTGCAGTTATAATGTGATCAAAGTCTTCTAGTCATTTTGTGAGAAGGAAATTTAAGTTGTTGTGTCATATTTGCTGCTATGTTTCATATACTGATACAGTGTGCGAAATTCAGATTTTAAAGTATTAGCCCAAATTCTTACATATATAAAAAGTAAAATTTCTTAGTAGCCCGACTATATAAATGTTTAAATTGTTCCCACTAGCCCGAATGGATTTTCACTAGCCAAAACCCTTCAGGCTAGTGCGAATTTCGCACACTGCTGATAGGTAGCAAACAAAGTTAAGTCATTAAAAGTTACAGTTTTATTTATACAGAGTTTTTTTATGCCTCTGACATCTTGATGCAGGACACATATAATGATTGTGTTGGCCATCAGTAAATCCGTCCATAGGATGGTCTAGCGCAGGGATTGACCTTTACTGTTGGGAGGGGACGGTCCACAGGACTGGCTACCCTCAAAGCCCACTTGTTTGATACTGAATATGCATGTACTGGTCCTGATAATCAAAAAACACCAATTTGCATTATCCCATAGTGCATACAATAGCATAAAAATCCAAATGATTATCAAAATTGAATTTTGGCAAATAATAAAGCACATATAAATATTTTCAATGTATAATATAACATATTTCGCTTAGAATATTATAAACCATTGTTGCTTAAATAAAGATCTAATATAGAATACTTTAACTTGACTTAAATTTGACACTATGGTTTTTTGTGTGCTGAGCAATCAATAAGCAATTAGAGCAATTTAAATATTTATCGATATTTGATAGGGCTTTCCATTTCTTTTTGTTTTGCAATAATTCCTAAAATGTGAAATCTTGACATGAATTTTGCTTACTTTGATTGTGTGTTTTTTAAAATAGGGTTACAATTTAAAACTGCCTTTTGTAGAAAAAATAATTGCTGAGTGGAAAAGTTGTTCATCAACTATTATTGCGTCTGGAGAAATACTAATGATATCCAATTTTAGTCAAATAATGGCCTAATGACGCATATAAGCCAACCTCACTTTGGCCTTGACATAGTTTGTACTTAAAATATTAGAAATGGGTCATCCTACACGAGCAATAAGCCTGTGTGGGCAGTGAGCACAGCATCTTGTTTTCAAGGAAAATAAAAATATGCCTAATGTGTATTTTGTGCTCTAATATATAAACTAAATAGTACATGTACAAACACATTACTGGGATTATACATATAAATTACAAAATAGCCTATGCCTTCCAACACAGCTTGTCAGGGCATAATATATAATAATACAGTAAATATATAAATGAAATGTCGCTATTTAATTTGAAACATGTTTTGAAATCCAAACAGTATTGTTATTTTTAAACTGCAGTTCGAAAAGCTGTGACGTTATAGTATCCAAGCCAGGCGTGAGACCAGTCCATTGCCTACTTGAAGTTTAAACAACGGAAAGGTAAGTATTTAAACCCTGTAGATTATTTTTCATGGCATTGTGTAATATGACGCATGTTGCATTTAGCTACAAAACTGTGTTTTTGAGCAAGCAATCAATTTTATTCGCTTACAACTCTTATAAAAAAAAAAATTAGATTGATATCAAAACTTAACAATTAGTCACGTTAAGCAGTTTGATCTGTAATAATTGACAAAATCCTGTCCGTATCAATCCTCGAGCCATATTTACTGTGTTGCAACAAATAAGAGCACAGCAAATATGAGTGCAAGAAAATCGGAAGCTGTCTTAATAAAGATAACTAACAATAAAGAGCTTGAAACTAGATTTTTAGCTCTTGTTACATTGTTCAGAAAGTCGATAATGTGAATGTAAAGAAATAGTTTTTCCTGTTCTAATTCATAGCGATAAAACCTGTAGGCATTTTTAAAAGACAGTGCTAGTAGCATTGTAAACATATCTGGTTTATTAAAGTATGTACATTTGATCTTTCCTATCAGTTATTTGCAAAATAATCAGATTAAAATGACAATAAAACTTGAAAGCAGACACGAAAGCATTGAATGACAAAAAAAGTGCTTCCATAAGCAATAAATAAACAAGTACTGATGTAGATTTCTTCCATCGTTTATTAGGGTTATGTACTTTAAACCAACTGTCAATTTAACTTGTATGTTCAGATGAAAACTAATCGTTGCTTTAAAACAAGCTTATTGTTCATTTGAAAGCAATGATTGTTCTGAACTTTTATTCAATTTTAAATTGAAATATGTTTATTTACTTTATTTGGTTAATTTTATTTATGTCACTGTATCTGATGAAAAACTCTACCCAATCTAAGGTAGCGTTCCCCTCTCATCATTCTGTTTATACAAGAAATGCAGTTATAAAGTAAGTACTCAATTCTAATTTGATAATCACTTTAAAAAAGATAATAAAATCACTGGCATAACACTTCCTGAAATACTAGATTATTGTTTGATACTAACTTAGTTTTAAGAATTAAGGGTTATACTAAATTGACCTAAAATGCTCTGTAGGTGTAGTATATGCTACTAGTAATTCTTATCTACTGGTTTCATTTACTGCCCTTTTGGGGGATCTTTCAACTTGCTTTCTTTATGAAATATATGAAATTACATTGTTATATTTGTCAATGCTTAAAGAAACATTACTACTCAAAATGAAGGAAAATTTTGTTCAATATTTCGTAAAATAAAGCTAAACAATTAAAAATCATTGTATCTTATGGAAATTGCCAAAATTTCAACGCCAGACGTGGTCTGATAAAATAGATGTTTGTAGATACAAAATGCGCGTTTTTATTCTTGTTTTACATATTTAATTCGATTTAATAACATGGAATTAATTGTGTCACAAATAAATAAAAACGAGCATTTTGTATCTACAAAATATATGTTATCATACCACATCCAGCATTGAAATTGTGGCTATTGCTATAAGGAACACTGATTTTTAAGGTGTTTACTTTATTTTACGAAATACTTTACAAAATTTTCATTGACTGTGAGCGTTATAGAGGCTTTAATTGGTGGCTCCCAAAGTGATAACCCATGACAATGCAGGCTCTAGTGGCTTGAGTGTTTGTACACACATGCAAGTCACTACACAGTACACACTATGCAAGCTAGTACACACTATGCAAGTCACTACACAGTACTCACTATGCAACAAGCCAGTACACACTATACAAGTCACTACACAGTACACACTATGCAAGCCATTACATACCATGCAAGTCACTACACAGTACTCACTATGCAAGCTATTACAGCATAATTAATTAATTTGACATGAGATCTATACAGTTTTCAAGCTCTTCATTAAGTTCATGAGTATAATTTGTATTTTTTATGTGTTTTAGTAATAAATTTTTTAATCTTCAGGACAAGTTTGCTTTATACACTGATGTCGGAGCTTGGAGAAATTCACTTGACTACATTACCCAGCTCAGGCAGTCTGCAATACTCAAAGAAGTGAGGACTCTGAGATAAATAATTTGTACGGATCATGGTGATAAAACAACATGCATCATAGATAGCTAAATCAGGGCTTTTTCCTTCTGTGAGAATGGGCGTTTTTCACAAATTTGAGAAATTGGCGACTCAAATTTCACAATTTCAAGAAGTTTGTGACTCAAATTTGAGAAACTTAAGAAAGTTCACGACTCATTATTTCACAATTTTGAACAGTTTTTGACTCATTTGTTCACAATTTTGAACTGTTCGCGACTCTTTTTTTCACAAAAGGAGGGTTGGGGCCAAGGCCGCTCCACAAAAATAGGAAAAAAAGCCCTGTGAATGAGTACTTTGTATTAAGTAGTGTGTTAATTTTTGAAGGCATTATGAATACTATTGTGTGAAAATCTGTCATAGCCTAGGACTATAATTACTATATTTAATAAAACTGGTCCAAGGAATTTTGACTATATACTTTTGGTAACAAAATCAAACATGTTACCACTGAGACAATCAAAATTATAACTGAAAGCTATATTTTAAGGATATGTGAGTAATGATAATACATGTTTTGACATTATTGGAGTTTTCAGACATAAGTGGAATGTAGGGCACCTGTGTCATTTGGACATATTTCTGTTTGAATCTGTGACAATTTTTTGGATATTTGTCATTTTGTTATGTAGACAATTCTCTTTGAACATTGTGGCATGCGTAAAAAAGTTTTTTCTAATGTTTATAAGGTATTGAGCTTTTCAAAGAATGAATTTGTCTGTGCCATGTATATTGTTGGCTAAGGGATTAAATTTGTCTTTAAAGGGATCTTTTCACGCTTTGGTTAATTGACAAAATTGAAAAAAGTTGTTTCAGATCCGCAAATTTTCGTTTTAGTTATGATATTTGTGAGGAAACAGTAATACTGAACATTTACCATGGTCTAATATAGCCATTATATGCATCTTTTGACGATTTTAAAACCTAAAAATTATAAAGCGTTGCAACGCGAAACGATTGAATAATTTGGAGAGTTCTGTTTTTGTCGTTAAATTTTGTGAAACTACGAATATTGCTTATATAAGGTATAAAATACGTCAAGTATGTGTACTCGGCGGAATAGCTCAGTAGGCTAAAGCGTTTTTACTTCAGGACTCTGGCAGGACTCCAGGGGTCACTGGTTCGAAACCTGCTCCGGGCCATGTTCTTTTCCTTTTTTTAATTTTATTCTTGATTTTTTACTGGAGCTTTTACGATCCAATGTTTACATTTATCAATATGAAGCATTTAATGAATAAGTTAAAAAATGCCAAAATCTGTGAAAAGGCCCCTTTAAAGTGGGGCTCATAAAAACTTTTATCTGCAATATGTGCCAGTTATCCACTTAAATTGAACAGGATGGGTCACATATAACTACACCGCATTGCATTGCTGCGTGTCCCTATTTGAATGCTACACTGTCCTCAGTTTGACTTTTCACTGTCCTAATTAAATAAGATATTACTTTTTAACCAGGTTTTTAACCAGGTTTTCCGAAGGAAAAATTAACCAGGTTTTCCGAAGGAAAAAACTGGTTATTAGATTGGCGAATGCGGGCGGGCTGGCTGGCTGACGTGCTGGCTGGCTGGCGGGCGGGCGGAACAAGCTTGTCCGGGCCATAACTATGTCGTTCATTGTCAGATTTTAAAATCATTTGGCACATTTGTTTACCATCATTGGACGGTGTGTCGCGCGAAATAATTACGTCGATATCTCCAAGGTCAAGGTCACACTTTGAGTTCAAAGGTCAAAAATGGCCATAAATGAGCTTGTCCTGGCCATAACTATGTCATTCATTGTGAGATTTTAAAATCATTTGGCACATTTGTTCACCATCATGGGACGGCGTGTCGCACGAAAGAATCACGTCAATATCTCCAATGTCAAGGTCGCCACGACTAAAAATAGATTTTTTTTAAAAACAAACTTACAAAGGGGGTTAGTTTTGTTTGTTCATTTCAAAAGTTCAGTTTGAGTTTTCTCCCTTTATCAGATTTTTTTTTCACAATGAAAACCTGGTTTTGTGACAATTTTGTCCCTTGTTATAATAATATTATACAGTTCTTGATGACTGCAGTGTCCACGACTAAGATGTTGAACCAGATGGCCTACATCCAGAACTGACGCATGGAGTTCAAAACTACATGGATAAAGGTATTCTTTTCTGTAAAACCTTTTGAAAAAAAAGATTTCATGTACCTCAGGCTAGTTCAGTTTATAGGGAATTTGTCCATAAACCCCACATTCAAAGGTTAGATTCAAATAAAGAAGGAATTTATACATATGGAGGTGCAAAACAGCTTGGAGCAAGATATTCTTTGGTGTGAAACATGTTGAAAAAAAAAGGTTTACATATACATCCAGCTAGTTCTATTATTTTGGAACTGGTTGATCAACCCTCACATGCACAAGTTGGATGACAGTGACAGTCACAATGTTTACATTTTAAAATTAATGTATGTGGCTCAATCTGTTTTCTTATGTCATGTTGTTACATGTACAGTGATGAGTCTGCATCGGTTACCTTCTAGGCAGCTACGTTCGATTCGGCTTAAGGTCACCATAGTTAGCCCAGACAGCCCTCCGGCACTTTGTCAGAGGACAGATCATCTGAGATGTGATTGAGAGTCATGAGGTAACCGCTGTGCAAATATTTGGCTCGGATCTGACAAACCGCAAAAAGTTTGCCTTTTAAAGAGTGTGGCATATCATTCCAACAAGGTACATTTTATAACAAAATGATTAAATACTTGTTATATATACATTTGTCACTGTGAGACCATTATTTAGTTAGCTGTTCGTAATGTTATTATATTTTAATAAGAGTGAATTGAAACCTAAAATTTTTGTATTGTATTTTCACCTATATGGAACATGTGTTAGTAAATGTTTTTAATGTTTCTTATGATTCGAGACAAATAGTGTAAGCATTTTTTGTTTTGATAATATATTAATTGTAATGAGTTAAATATTTTAGAAAAATATGTACAGTACTATATGCGTAAATGCATATACTTCACATTTCTTATTTTATCCGAGGAAGAACTTGTCCAAAACACTCAAATGTTGAGTTTGTAAATATGTTTTGACATTTTTGGTGGTCAGTAGTTTTTTTAGATTCTCGTCTTGTAGTTAGTTCATGTACTGTAATAAGGTATTGATAAGAAAAGTTTATTGGTTTGGTTTAAAAATGTATGAAGCGTTTAGATGATTAATTACTTCAATGTATAACTGTCATAGACTTTATAACTGGCGATTTATTTTAAATAAAATTAATGTTGGATTGATTGTGGCTTCAAGTCACAGAAGACATCTCAGATACAGATCATTCCTGGAGTTCAAACATCACATTAAATTATTTCATTTTTCATATGTTAATGTTTGGACTAACAATAGCAAATAAGCAAGCATATACACGTATATATATATCCAGTTCAAACGGTTTTGAATTTCAGTTATAAGTGCGTGTAAAATATTCATATTGTATAAACCATAAACTTAAACATAACAATTACAGATGTGCATTGCCCCATCACCTTTGTCCAGCCACCTGGCAGATTCCCTGCGGAGTAGTTGTGTGCTAACTTCTCGGGTTCCATCACCAATGATGGCTTCCCCAAGGCTACAACTACATACAGAAGATGATAGTCAACATTCAGCTTGTGATGTAAGAAACGGGCATTCAGCCGGCGAATATAAACCAGCACACCTTAACTGCTTGGTAGGTATGTAGGTTTACGAGTACATGAAACTGTTTAGTTGTTGAAAATTAAAAATTGTTTTCCCTTGAATCATCAGTAGCAACATTAGCCAATGTAAATTTTGAAGTATTCTTAATTAATTTATCATGGAAACTTTGAAAAGAACAATTTAAGTGTTAATATCTGTAACATTATTGTTAATTTTATTATTAAGCTAAATAATGTTTTTGTACATTACTCTTTCTTGAATAAATTTGGGATAAAATAATTCCACTTTCCAAGCACGTGTACTTTGTACACATGTACATGTATTTGACTTTATCTGTTTGTTTTACATTTTTATACTAGTTGATAATAGTAAATGTAGTTGACAGAAATAATTGTAAACAATATTGCTGTTACTGGAAAAATCCTTATAGTGTAAGCAAACACACCTTTCCATATGGAGAGGAAATCCAGGTTCAAATCCTGGTGGGGATCCCATATAAGCAGCAACTTACATAATGTGCATATAAATTATACAAATAATAGTATATGTTGTCATAGTGTGTGATATTTAATATTCATATTAAATAGTTTATTAATTTTTTGACATTTTCTCTATCACACACACACACATACGCAATATACGCTGGCAGTGACATATTATGTATTTTTACTTTATGTGATTTATCATTAGGACACCATCATTAGCTTTACGCTTCAAAAAAGGCCCATCACTTTCTCCTGGCAATTAATTATAATTATTACCCTTTTTTAATTTAAAAAGAAAAGGGTTTGTTTTTCAACGAGTGTGCATCTTTTTTCAACTACAGAATCTGATGTTCATATCTTCAGTGTCTTATTATAAGGCAAATACTGAAATAAAATGAATATTTCATGCAGTTTTTGTGTCAGTTTCATGTGCAGTGCTCATGGAAAGTGCAGGGAGAGGATCTTGCTGGAACAGGTGCTCACCCTTCAGTTGGCTCGATTGGTAGCGCCCAAGTCACTGCCAGCGCCCATGAAAAGGCCAGATGCCCTGGAGATGGGAACCACTGACACATGATCAGTTCCCCATCTAGAGCAGCACTAAAGGCGACCTCCATAAAGCCTACTTTCTGGAATACATCTGTGTGCAGAGCTTGTACATCAAGTTGAAGACTTACAATTCATCTCATTGACAGTGATACAACATTTAAACAAAACCGTTTTATGACTGAAAAATCTAAATAAAAACAAAATATGTTGTTGCCTTATACCAGTGTCATGGCACACTGGTCGCTTTACTATATGCTGCAATAAATTGCTTCTTTTCAAGGATGAGGCTTTGTTGACTGCTTTAATAAATATATAATGTAAAATTACCTGCTCAACTATGAAATTATATGAATCAAATATTGTGTACAACTACTGCTTGCCTCATTAAAAAAACACAATATGAAGCTTCATTACTAAATGTGTCCGCAAAATTTATTCCCGATTCTGATCAGTGACTCCTTTGTGTAGCTTATGTTTAACGACTGTTCAGTTTAGTTGCTTTTTTGACCAAGTTAGTTATTTATCAAATACAGTGTACTTTTCTAATCATTTTGCTCTATGTTGTATAAAGTTACTGTTCAAAATGATCAGATATCTAAGATGAGTATTGTCTAATCTTTTTTAATTAAAATCACTTGTCATAAATATAACTTCCTGGGCTAGTTTTCAAAATTGCATATGTATTGCGCAAAATGTTTGTTCATTTGAATTCAAGTGTTTCAACAGTCAATAAATTAATATTAAATAAAAACAGTTTTTAGTTGAATAATAATTGATGTTTTGGCTATTCGGTCTTTTTTACACTTACACAGTATTTCTATACAATTGGCGGATAGAATTGAATTACAGATTGATATTATTTGACTATTTGACAATTTGCATTCTACTGATTAAATATACACAATCGAATAATTAACATGTATCTGAAAATCAAGAATAAATACAGTAACTTATTGTTATGAGTTATTACGGATTAAGTTCATATTGTATATTAATGTACATATATATCTTGTATAGTTGGTTGCTCATTCGATGATGCAGCCTGTCAAGTTTATAAATGAAGGTCACTCGCTGAATGCCAGATATATCCAAATCTTTCATTTACATTTAATTGATTGTATGTCTTTATATAATTAACGGGTACTTCAAATATAGAAATGTTTTAAAATAGGTATCGTAAGGAAAAAAATAATCATAAGGTCCGTTTTGCGATAGACGTCTGCAGTCGAACATGAATTTTGCTATATAATAACCGTGTAAATAAAAACTATACGCAACTACAGTGCCTTTAACGATAATCGATTTTATGCCCCGAAGGAGGGCATATAGTGATCGGACCGTCCGTCCGTCTGTCCTTCCGTCACACTTTGCGTTAAGGTTTCTCAAAATGCTCATAACTACTATGTCCCTTGAGATATAACCTTCATAATTGGTATGCATGTGTATGTGGAAAAGACCTTTCCATACGCACAAACATGTTGACCCCTGTGACCTTGACGTTCAACCTAGGGTCCGCATTTGGGTTTCGAAATCTACGTTTAGGTTTCGAAAATGCTCATTACGTCTATGTCCCTTGAGATATAACCTTCATATTTGCTATGCATGTGATATGGACAAGGCACCATATGCACACAAACTTTGATCCCTGTGACCTTGACCTTGAACTTAGGGTCCGCGTTAAGGTTTCGAAATCTGCGTTTATTTTTCGAATTATGCTCATAACTTCTATGTCCCTTGAGATATAACCTTCATATTTGGTATGCATGTGTATATGGACAAGACCTTTCCATACGCACACAAATTTTGACCCCTGTGACCTTGACCTTGAACTTAGGGTCCGCGTTTAAGTTTCAAAATCTGCGTTTATGTTTCGAACAAAGCTCATAACTTCTATCAAGCGTTTATAGGGGGCATAAGTTATCCTATGGTGGACAGCTCTTGTTTTCTATATAAATATATATATATATATATATATATATATATATATATATATATATATATATATATATATTATATATATATATATATATATATATTATTCAAAACGATGCACTACTGCAAATGATGTTCTGTGCACTCGAAGTGTCACATTAACAATCCTTACAATTATGAGTTAAATATTTCTTTTATAAAATCGTACCCTATGTGATAAGCAATCATTTTATAAATACTTCAAAAGCTTAAGTAAAAATTAACGAACACCTATTCTCATTGATCAGCTATCGCGTGTGCATCTAATAGCTATTGCATGCGCACGTTATCACTCTTACGTGCACACTTAATAGCTATCGCATGCGCACGTATTAGCTATATCATTCTAACACAGTAACTGTAGCGTGCGCTCATAATTTTATTGCGAACATGATCAATACTATCGCCCGCGTATGTAATACTATCAAGAGCGCACGTTATAATAGTGGAACGCACATAATAATTTAAGTGTGTGCACGTGATAACTATCGCGTACTCGCGTATTTACTATCACTTATGAAATAGCTCTCTTAATATCGCTGAACCATTATATCCCAGTTTCAGCATATCGGTCTTTGCATGGCGCACTCACGACCTCCAAGATATACACAGAACGCAAAGGTGCTCGTTATGCAGTCGCCGGCAACGTTTGGCGCAGCGACTAGGCATAGGCGCCATGTCGCCGCGATTACTTTGACCTTATTTCAAATAGGGTCGCCGTTCAAATGCATTGAATATGACTTTTGCAAGAGGCTATAAAGAGAGTGCGTATGAAACGCCGTAGAAACACATCTTTGGCATCGTTATCTCTACAGGCGCTGTATAGACGCGCTAGAAAACGTTTAGGGTCGGAGCCATCGGCGTGGATGTGTTGGCGTCCTTCAAACCTGCTTATACACCTATAAGATGTCAGAAAGCAGCCACCAAAACCAACATAACATAAGGATATAGCGTCTGTTAAAAGCTTGATTATCAACATTGCAATGCAAATGTATATTTACATGTTTTAACTTAAGACATATTTTAAATACATGTAGACATGTCGACCTATAATACGCTGTCATTAGTGACAGGTCACACTGTCCTCAGTTATGGATCACACTGTCCTCAGTGATGGGTCACACTGTTTTCGATGGTCGGTTGCCAAAAAATAAAAATAAGCTTTGTTTTGGATCCTGCGTCCCTTTTCACAAACATTTA
>NC_068356.1:26509471-26514471 GCF_020536995.1 Dreissena polymorpha | reverse complement strand
TTATACCGACTTACTGTGAAATAACATGGTATGTTGACATAGTTTTGTAGCTTTTCCCACCTTAATTTTACTCGTCATAACGACATTAAGTTGAAGTCTCGACGTAAATGTTTCCGGTTTTTCCCGAAAATATATTTGGTCGACGTGATCTAAGTCGACAAATCTACATAATTTTTGACGTCATGCTCTTGTGAAAATGACTTGCCATCATAGTTTTAGTCGACACGATGAGTTAATTTTTTAAGCCATGACACCTTTTTCATATCATGTCGTCATATAATTTTAACATCATCACATTATTGCAAGATTGGTTCATGACTTCCCGCGTCGAACAGATGTTTAGTTTCTGGTATATTCTTTTGAAACACGCAAGGCCTCAGACAGTCAATTTTTACATCAGGAATGCTTGGTATAAATTTAAAAATAACATTTGCAAACAATAAATATTTACGTGTTAGTTGGATTTTATGGGCATATAGAGAGCTTAAATCTCGATTGATTCGTTTAGATATTTCTCTTTAGCTAATACATGCAAAACGTGTGTTTAACGACTCAAAACTTTGTTTTATATTGCAGATGTGTGTCTTAGTGGCACTGAGGTTTTTCATTTCGGCTTCCTTGCGAATTGGAAACCATTGATTGTATTCAAGAGAGATACTTTGTAAAGAAGCCGCAGTTTGGGTGTAAAGATGACTTCATACCCGTCCTAGAACATGTGTGTGAAATGCAGCGGGAGCAACTACCAGTTCCTGAATCGATTGAAAGTGCGACTTCTTTGTTATTGGCCTTCACTGAAATATTGGATGGTTACTAATTACATATGCAAAAATATATGCTTAAAAATTGGTTATATTTTGCAAATTTAATTGTTAAGTTAGTTTAGTTCAAGTTAGTTTCGTTTCGAGTTTTATTTACAATGTTTCGATAAGCAACACAAATTGATATTCTTGTTATTGGAATTGATCTTGAAGTAGTTAAACGTTGTTATTTTGTTTGCTAAAATAAATTAGCTCATATTGTTGTACACATTTACAGACATTGCAAACTTGGCAAAAACAGATTCACAATGTTCTTCATTTCATTGTTAGATTGCAAAAGAATGAATGAAACGTTATTAATTGTTTGATAACATGGCGGTCATTTTGTTATGAAATCCTCGTAAATTGTGGAATGTTCCTTTTAAAATATGGTTCTTTTAAAAGATGTATTAACATTTTATTTCAAACTTCAGTATATTAAACAAAACGACTATTGTAAATTTTATATTTAATATTAACACTGTCGCAAATATATGATATGTTTATTTTGTATTTTCTTACTTGATTTTCTGTTCCTGAAACTCCAGTGTATATAGTACATGTTTGACATAAATGTTCATACTGCAATTAGATTTTTTTTTTTTTGAATGGTCAAAGAATTCGTTTTTGAGGAGATGGAAAATTATTCAAATGTGACACAAAATTGGGTTATTTATAGATTAATTTTAGGGCTAGTTAATGTGATCGGTCTTTCTTCATTGTCCGTCAAAATTTGCACTAAAGCGAAATCACCTACACAGCTGTGTCAATAATACCAAAACATGAACAGTCTTCAAAGCTAGTAAGGTTGTAGTTTGCTTTTATTTCCATATTATGTCCAAATCGCACATTACTTATCAAAATATTTTCAAAAATTTGAAATATTTGTTTACGAGCCGGTATAGTTTTACATGAGTTGTTATACACGTACCCTTTGACTAGCTCGGTCTATGGTCTGACCCTATATATATATATATATATATATATATATATATATATATATATATATATATATATATATATATATATATATATATATATATATATATATATATATATATATATATATATATATACTCAACTGGATTATTGAAAGCGAATTATGCATTTAATCGCCAATTTTATGTGCAGTCATCATTGTAAAACGACAAAAATGCACGGCGAATATTTAAGTAACGATTGACTTTAATAACATTTTATTTTTCTTGCAGTTTATTACATAATTACAATTGCCCTATGTTTCACTAGTGTACATTATTCTGATTGGCTATAGTATTAGCTATCATTTGACTGGGCTTTAATATTCAATGAAGCGAGTTGCCTCCACGAAGCGCACGAGGAAATCGAGCGTCGGGCAACTTGGTTTAATTATGCCATGTGCGACATGCACACAGTCAAAACTGCGTATTGTAAAAGGGGCGCCTACTAAATTCATGCACGAATAAATCCCAAATTATATTGTATTTGAGCCAAACCATTGAAAACATATGCAGAATGATAATCGTAATTGCATGTATAAGAATTGAAACGCTCTTTTCTTCGCTTCATCGATGTAAGTACGTTAGTTTTGGTATTTAATTCGGCTTTATGCAAATTAGTTTCTCACACAAAACATGCACATTTTCAACTAGAGATATGTAAACATCTTACATTTAAAAGCCCGGAAAGCGCGTTCAAGGTAACACTTTAATAGCTGCAGTGAAGTATCAAGCAGATACATAATGGTGAGCATTAATATACGATTCAATAAAAACTAGAAGCTGATAATTTAAATTATAAATCTCTAATTCTAAATATCAAATTTACAAAGATGATTTATAAAACACATAACAGCTAATGAGTTTCAAACTGTTCATCAGTATTTATTCAGAAAAACTAAGACAAATGAAAACAAAGTTAAGGACATATCACTTTCTGAAATGGTCAGAAGTGAGTGGGGTGATGTAAAACAATAATTCCTTATATTAACATTGTATTATGAAGTTTGGAACAATGTGCACAATTAAAATAACATATGCTTCAGTGATACATGAACCAGTTCTAATGAAATCTTTCAATAAGAGTATATAATAACATGTTTTCACCTTATAAACCACTTTCTTCTTGGGCTTTGGAAGTCCTTATTTTCTTGTTTTGTTCATAAATCCGTTGACACCAGCTGGAACCTACACTACTGTAGTAGATAATGTTAGAGTATTATTAAATATAACACACTAGAAACACTGAAAAAGGGATACTTTTGTGCAAGAAAAAATGTAAACAACTAGAGTAAAAAAATAGTAAACTTGAGCAAAAATGTGTTTGTCAGAAACACTATGTCCCCTTCTGCGCCGCTTTGAAGCTATATGTTTGACCTTTGACCTTGAAGGATGACCTTGACCTTTCACCGCTCAAAATGTGCAGCTCCATGAGATACACATGCATGCCAAATATCAAGTTGCTATCTTCAATATTGCAAAAGTCATGGCAAATGTTAAAGTTTGACGCAAACAAACAAACCAAGAGACAGCGCAAAAACAATATGTCCCCACCACTATAGTGGTGGGGGAAATTAAAAAGTAAGGTGGGCCAGAAAAGATAATTTAAAAATGATACATCAATGTGTTTGTTAAAGTGATATTTTACACTGTTTCAGAAAGTTTTAATCAAATTTATATTTGTCATCCTGGTCAACCATACTTTTCCCAACTATTTTAGACTCAAGTTGTTTACATTTTTTTCTTACAAAAAATTATCTTGTTTTTCAGTGTTTTTAATGTGTTTTATTTAATCATACTCTAACATTATCTTCTACAGTAGTGTAGGTTCCAGCTTGTATCAATGGATTTATGAACAAAAAATAAATAAATTAATAAGGACTTACAATGCACAAGAAGAAAGTGGTTTATTAGGTGAAATCATGTGATTATTTACTATGTTTGAAAGATTTCATTAGAACTGGTTCATGTATCTCTGAATTATATGACATTTTAGTTCTGCATATTGTTCCAAACTTAATATAGAATGCTAATATGAGGAATTACTTTTTGACATTACTCTAACCACTTCTGACTATTTCAGAAAGTGATATGTCCTTAAACAACAAAAACAAGTAACACAAATAAGAGGGCTAAGAGGCACTGGGTCGCTCACCCGAGGGAATGAGATAAAATTAAAGACGAGTTAAACTCGTGTGCAAATATATCAGAGCATTTATATGACAAAGGCTGACTTCAAGTCGAGGTTAAGATCTTCCAAAGTATTTAATATAAGCATATATAGAAAATTACCCGACCTGGTTTTTAATACTGATTGACAAGAACCATTTTACAATACAAAAGTATCAAGGAAACAAACGCTTTGACCAAAGTTCATGAAGATTGGGATAAAAATGCAACTTCTAGAGTTTTTACATGTTTACATTATAAACAAAAAGGGAAAACTGCTCCACCCCATGGCGGCCATTTTTGCTCCACCTATCAGTACCAATTTCGAACTTGTCTGAAAAAATCAATAATACCAATTTCATAATGAAGACAATCCGCTTCCGGCTGAGTGAGCATCAATTTAAAATGTACTTCTAAAAAACGCGTGTGAGGCACACAAATAACATTTGTGAGTGAAATCATGAACAAACGCCAGCATTCATCTTCTGCGAGCGAGTTAACAGACAATAGCTCATTAGACTCGTCTGTATTCGAAAGTTTAAAGGGGCAGACGTCCAAGAAAGACTCGAAAAAGAAAAAAATTGAACATGAAAGTCCCAAGCAACAATCTATGGATGTTTATCAATTCGCTCAATAATATCGCGGCTCGAAGAGATTAGTTCCAAATTGTCTACAGTCCTTACGAAAGATTACACCTCCATTATTCGTACCATGATTAAGGAAACGTTCGATGAAGTCAAAGATAAATTTTTGAGCTCAGTCGTCAAAAGGTTGGAAATCAATGAATGCAACATATTCGACCAGACAAAGGACATTGAATCGTTACATTGTCAAATAAAAAGCAAAGACAAAGAGCTACAAGACCTGAAAATAAAGCTGAATGACTCAGAAAAGCATACTGCAGAAATTTTAAATGAGCACGAGCAGTATAGCCGTAGAAACAATTTGCGAATTACGGGTCTACAAGGAGACGAAGAATTTCAGTCCTCAATAGCGTTGACTGAACAGGTGTCGTCCCTTTTAAGTTCCAAGCTTGGTCTGCGCGTTGAAAAAGAAG